>NC_072407.2:36676590-36979621 GCF_028858775.2 Pan troglodytes | reverse complement strand
AGGCTGAGGCTGCAGTGAGCTGAGATCGGGCCACTGCACTCCAGCCTGGGCAACAGAGCAAGGCTCTGTCACAAAAACAAAACAAAACAAAAACAGACGGTAACAAAACATTAACAGAGCAGTGTAGTATATGTGCTGTCATTCAGGTTTATATAGATCACTTGAATAATGACTATTTTCTAAAATATTTTGAGGAAAATACTAAAATGAAAATATTAAAATTTCAGCAAACAATGGAGAATAAAACGGATGTCATAGAACCAAAAAAAACTTTTCACAGACTTTACTGAGATGATAAATATTTGATACAGATCATTTATTACATTAAATATTTATTTTCTAACTGTATAAAGGCAAGAAGATTCAGTGCTTTTATAATCCAAACTACAAGAGAGCAAGCACATTAGACAGTATCTTCACTTGAAATACTTAATATGCTAAAAATATTATATGAAGATTAAGGCAGAATCTTACTCAGAAAATCAACTCACTAGTCCAGTCAGGACACGTTTTTATTTTTTTAACTTACTCAATAGTTGTATAGAGATGGCAGAAATAGCTTATTATCAATTACTTCTAGCTATGGACTATTTTCAGATAAACAAAACTAGGAAGATGTAAGTTAATGGATTTATAAGTTAATGGATTTATACTTTTTTTTTTGATGGAGTCTTGCTCTGTCGCCAGGCAGGAGTGTAGTGACGCGATCTTGGCTCACTGCAACTTGACTCCCTGGTTCAAGCGATTCTCCTGCCTCAGCCTCCTGCGTAGCTGGGATTACAGGCACGCGCCACCACGCCCAGCTAATTTTTGTATTTTTAGTAAAGATGGGGTTTCACCATGTTGGCCAGGACAGTCTCGATCTCCTGACCTCATGATCCACCCACCTCGGCCTCCCAAAGTGCTGAGATTACAGGTGTAAGCCACTGCACCCGCCTGGCAGATGTATAACTCTTTATAGGTGGAAAAGGACTAAAAGAGTTATATCTTAAAACAGAAACTCTTAAATATGGTCTGCCATTGTTAGCTAAGGATGCATATTCATCAAATACTAACTTAAAATAATCTGAGAAAATAATGGGTGGGCCCTATGCCATTTGTAACTAATAACTGTTTAGTTTGTGTGAGGAATCTGTAACATGATGATGATTTTGGCTATATGATACCTGTTTTCAATTCTTAAAAAAACAAACAACAACAACAAAAAACCCCAAACATTCTGATTTTCTTGTTTAAAAAAATTGTTTTCATTTTAATGATCTGAGTTAGTAACAAACAAATGTACAAAATTGTCTTTCACATTTCCATACATTGTGTTATGGACCAAATGAAAACGCTGGACTACAAATGCAGGTTTCTTTATATCCTTAACTTCAATTATTGTCACTTATAAATAAAGGTGATTTGCTAACACATGCATTTGTGAACACAGATGCCAAAAATTATACATGTAAGTTAATGCACAACCAAGAGTATACACTGTTCATTTGTGCAGTTATGCGTCAAATGCGACTGACACAGAAGCAGTTATCCTGGGATATCTCACTCTATATGAAAAGCATCTTGGAGAAATAGATCGAAATACAGTTTAAAACAAAAATTGTATTCTACAAATACAATAAAATTTGCAACTTGCACATCTGAAGCAACATTTGAGAAAGCTGCTTCAATAACCCTGCTGTTATATTGGTTTTATAGGTATATCTCCAAAGTCATGGGTTGGGATATAGCTGCTTTAAAGAAAATAAATATGTATATTAAAAGGAAAATTACACTTTAAAAATGTGAGGAAAGCTTTGAAAACAGTCTTAATGCATGAGTCCATCTACATATTTTCAAGTTTTAGAAACAGAAAGAAGTTTAGAATTTTCAAAGTAATCTGAAAACTTTCTAAGCCATTTTAAAATAAGATTTTTTCCCCCATCTTTCCAATGTTTCCTATTTGATAGTGTAATACAGAAATGGGCAGTTTCTAGTGTCAACTTACTGTGCTAATTCATAAGTCATTATACATTTATGACTTAAGAGTTCAAATAAGTGGAAATTGGGTTATAATGAAAATGACAAGGGGGCCCCTTCAGCAGCCACTCATCTGAACTAGTAATAAACACCAACACAAAATGATTTTTTATATTAAATTTTTTTTAGATCTCTAAAGGTAGGAAAATCCAATCTTTCTTAAAAATACTTTCCTGGGTTGTGGCAACATGTGCTTTACCTCTTTAACTCTACCTAAAACCTAAAGTTATTTCTATAGTATAAATTTCAAACTCCCTGGCAAGGAATGTAAATGCTAACCAGCTAGGTATTTATAGTCATGCGCCGCATTACAACTTTTCAAAGACAGACCGCGTATTTGACAGTGGTCCCGTAAGATTATAATACCATATTCTTACTGTATGTTTTCTATATCTAGATACACAAATACCATTGTGTTACAACTGCCTACAGTATTCAGTACAGTAACATGCTGGACAGGTTTACCATATAGCCTGGGTACGTTGTGGGCTATGCCACCTAGGTTTGTATAAGTACACTAGGATGTTCGCACAATGGAATTGCCTAACAATGCATTTCTCAGAATGTATCCCTGCTGTTAAGCAACGCATGACTGTATTTAACTTCATACAAAGCGATAACTCATGGATGGCTGTCATAACAACATTTCCACTTTTCTCTAAGGCCTGAGGTTGACGTCTTTGCCTATGCTCTATGGATCAAATGAGAGAAGATGATGCATCTAAACAATAGGGTCTCTCTGAGGCAGTATCATAGACTTGGCCTCCCATATTATGAAAACCTTTGTTGTACTAAAATGAATACAACTGCAAGCAGTTTGAGGGCAACTGCAGTGCCAAAGGAAATGGGTTATTTTCTATGGGAAATGTAAGATTCATCTTAAGGAAACATCTTTGTTTGCCACGAGGCATATCATGAAGAAAATGTGGCTAGTGAATTCAAACATCGATTCCAAGAGCTACCTAAATTAAGGTGGCTTTAAAAAATATTTAAATTATCAATGATTTAGGAACGTAAGCTGGAAGAGTAATATAAAGATGTATATTTACAATGCCACATTAGGAAATGTAGTTCCCTACTCTGCACTTTGGAAACGAAAGACATCAATTCTGTCCAGAGTCAATACTATCATATGGCTGCTTCCTACTCTTCTCCACTTGGAAAATTCATTTTATGATGCTCCCACTGTTGATACTGTGCATCTCTCATATGAGTTAGGCAAAATGAATCTAACAGGTTACTTTTGTTTTCAAAATAAACCACCCAAACAGGTTTTTTAAAACTTTCAAAAATGGAACATTTAACCCTTGAGAGAAACTTCCATTACTGAGTACCTAGTCTAATGGCAAGTACAGTATTAAGGATTATTGCTTTTAATAAGATAACCATCAGAAATAAATATGTAAGCTTAACTCAAATACTCATTTTTCACCCAATGCTACAATGTTTTATTCTCAAATCAAATCACATTACCTTCAATTCTTTGCCAGTTTACTGAGGTTTTAAGTATAAAAAGTTGGCCTGTTAACTCAAAAGCAAGACAATAGCAATATCCGCGTGTCTTATTTGGGCATTGAGCAGTAACACTGCTTTCTTGATAGGATTTAAGGCACTAAATGGTGGTAAAATAAACAAAAGGATGATGATTAACTTCTTTAGAATCCTAAAAAAGGAGATAGTTTAGAATGACACTAGTACATCTTTTTCTCAAACAAATAAGGCATCCTGTTGGCAAACACAAATAAAACACAAGGTCATGTTGAACCTAATACATTCACTGTCTCAGCTAAACTACTTGAAACGCTACCTATCAAACCTAAGAAAGCTACAATAGTGTGTATAAAGGCTGGAAAGGCACCAAAAGGAGAGCTCTACAACTTCCAGTTCTAAGAGTTAAGGAAGCTATGTTTAACACTGCAAATAGTCTAATTATCAGTTTTATTCTTCAAAATGTAAATGTAGTTAGATTTTTACCTCAACAAGTTAATCAAGTGCTAGTTTAGTAAGAAGTTTATTTTATGAATTAGAAAATTACTGCAGTGTCTAACACAGCCCTATTTATAAAGCTAAACTAATTCTAGTACTGAATGCATATTCTGGATAACACTGAAGCAAATCTGTATGAACAAAAATGGTTACCTCAAGATAGAATTCACAATAGAAATTCAACATATAACTAAGATTTACTGAAAATAACAAAAGGTGTTGTAGAGATATATCAAACGTAATTATAACCACAACATTTTCCTTGTGAAAAATACAACTATCAGTGAAATAAAATGTACAATTGAAAATTTTCCAAAGGAAAAAACAGTATAAACGAAAATACTTTTCTTTGCGATAGGGAAAATAGTATGTCATTGTTTTTTTATCACAATATAATTTGACACAAAAAGCAGTCAGAGAATTGCACCAATTCCACATCCAGTTTCCTGAACATGTTAAGAGTAAAAGGAGTCTGTAAAGCAGAATAGTTTCCAAATTTTATATTTTAAATTGATGATATTCTTATACAGGATGTCACACCACACCAGACCTCTTTACATAATGTACAGTATTTCTGGTTTTGTGGCCAGATGTGAGTACAAACGTATGGTTTCTGCCACTTCTCTGTCATTCTGGTATTTAGCCGGAGTCAGAAAAAAAAAATCGTTACTTTAAGTGTTACTTCTCTAGCAATAAAAAAAAATTATACTTAGTGCATGCTTCATCATTTGTCAAAAAATGTTTCTGAAAATATAACTCAAGTTACCCAGTGGTTTACAAAATAGAAAAATCATTCATTAGGGTAAAAATGTGGTGGGATTTAGGTCCATTTCCAGAGGACTAACTTCGTTCCTAAAGGCCGCACCACTGTCCTTCAGCAGAGGTGGTAATGACAGTTCCATGATGGAAGCGGCCGGCCTGCAGAAGGCCACTACTTGACATCTGATTATCTTTGACCACCCCATATCTGCCATTTCATTAGTGCTATAAAAAGATGGGATTTTTGTGGAAAAGTCAGGAACATTTCTGCTGTACATGATTTAGAAGTTCTCCAAATTTTTCAAAGAGGTCCTCCACCCATTTTACATTTTTCATACAAAGTTGAACAATTTCCTCCTGTCCTAAATCTTCATTTTTTTTCTGCACCGAAGAAATCTAAAAAAAGAAAATCGCCAAATTAGCTTATACTTATCACGTCATATTTAAGTTCAACTACAAGTACTGGTATTTTATTTTTTTCTTAATCCTATCCATGGAGAATGATTATTTCAGCTAAATTTGGGTGAGATCTCATCCTCTCATCTTTGGCTCCAAGGTGGCAGAAAGGAAGGCTAGAAAAAGTACTTCAGACTTTCTCCATTTCTTCCAATTACGTTAAAAGTCAAATGACAAATTTTGGAGTCGATTCTGCATTTTAGAGCATTGTAAAAATAGTCAACCTATGTTGCATCACCATCTTTGCTTTCTCTTTTGCTATATAAAGGTTAGATTTATGAGCATCTTTCCATACCAGACTACTGTCAAACACATTAGATATAGCCTTGGCCCAACTTAACCCTTTTTAATGAAAAGAAGTGATAGTGCTGGTCAAATAAGGTAGTATTGTCTACAACCATTTAGCATGGCTGTGGAAATTAATGCTTATATCCCATCCATGAGGTGATATTTTGTCATGTATAATCTCTGAACAACTTAAAAGCTACAATTAAATTTTAACTTTCAGTTTTTCAGGCCAAGGCACAAAACCCCACTTCTCTGCAATTAAGTGGGATAAGGCCATTCTAAGTAATAAGTAAGGCAGTGAGATGTCAAAGCAGTGACTGAAGTGAATTAAAGCAAGATCATCATACACTGTGAGAGAACAAAATGCAATAAAACATCACTTATTATGGCGATGTAAAGCAAGCACCAACAGCTTCAAAACGTTACCAATTATAGCTCCTACAAGAGTGGTGAGGCTCGGGTAAATCTGAGCACAAAACATAGCAGAGAGACTCAGAACAATAAATCAAGTCATTATTTACAGAATACACAGACAAAATACATACACACATGTATTTCACAACTCTCTTTAAAACACTCCAAAATACTATGGCTAGAGTCTCCTTAACATTCTGAAAAACATTTTTTTTAAGTAAATGAGAAGAAATTACCTCATCCTTACATATCAGATAAACATGGTACTTATAATGATGGAGTGAATGATACAAAGAATACAACTGTATTTTCTCTGGATCAACAGCAAACTCCTATAAAAAGAAAAAAGTTTATAGATACATTTCATGGAGTATCTGAGCTAAGAACACTTTGAGGGAAAATACTAGATCAAAAGTCTCAATGGCAGTGTTGAAAATGACATATATGGGTAGGTATTCAGTTGGGTTAATATGGAGAGACTTATTCAAAATAAGAATTTAAATTATATTTTAAAATCTTATTCTTTATCCTGAATATAAATATGGATTATTGAAAAAACTTAAGCATTATAGGAAAATTTAAACAATAAACATATGAGATGATTTATAAAATAAAAGCTCCCTATAATCTCCTGCTTCAGAGCTAAACAAAGCTAATGGCATGTTATGTATTTTTTAATGTTTTCCCCCAGGTATAACATGTATGTTAATAACACTAATTTTGTAATGAGAAGGGAATCACACTATACATATTGTCTAGCAACTTTTCTTCTTTCTTCCAACTTGTTTTTTGACCTAACTAAAAATTGGCTATCTTTTCATTTAGTACATATAGCTGTCCCTCCCCATCCTCCCCAAATACAAACTATATGAGGGTAAGGACTTCTAACCAGTTTTCACTGTTGTATCTCTAGTACTTAGAACTGTACTTGGCATACTATAGGCACTCAAAAAATTTTTTCTGAAAGAATGAACAAATCTATCTCTTCTTTATAAAAAGCACATAGTATGACATTAGGTGGCTCTTCATTTATCTAACCTCACACTGGTGGTACATAATTGGATTGCTCTTACAAACAATTCTACAATGAGCAAAGGTATGTATTTTTATGCATTTCTGAATCTGTTTCTACAGAATACTTTTTTTTTTCTTTTTTTTTGAGACAGTGTCTCATTCTGTCACCCAGGCTGGAGTGCAGGGGTGCAATCACAGCTCACTGCAGTCTCAATTCCCTGGACTCAAGCGATCCTCCCACTCAGCTTCTCAAGTAGCTAGGACTACAGGTGCATGGCACCATGCCTGGCTGATTTTTTTTTCTCCCCCCAGGGTAGACATGGGGCCTTGCTTTGTTGCCAAGACTGGTCTCAAACACCTGGACTCAAGTGATCCTCCTGCCTCAGCCTCCCAAAGTGCTGGGATTATAGGCTTGAGCCATTGTGCTTAGCCCTGAATACATTTTTGCTGTGAAATTGATATGTTGCCAAACTGTTTTCTGAAAAGGTTATAACAATTTATACTATGTTTGAAGATGGAACAAATTCCAATTTTAATGACTTTGCAGATATGAAATAAACATTTCATCTTTTTATGGAATGTGTTCTGCACACTCACTTATCTATGTGCATGCACATACAATTAAAAATATACCTATATTACAAGTAATGCATATGTTAATGAGTTCGAATTAGCCATTTCACAATGTACACACATTTCAAAACATTTTGTACATAATATATGCAATTTAAAAAATGAAAAACTACCTACAAATATATAAACATGAGCATGAGATGATTTCTTCCATATTAGTCAATTTAAGAAATTTGTGAGCACATATTATATACCTGATACTGTGCTATAGAAAAACAATAAACCACCATGCGTCCCTGTTCCTCAGGCCAGTGACGCTTATTCCTACCTGAAAAACCTTCACACTTAATGACAACATAGTAAAATATTTGCTTGTTTCAATGTTTTAAGTAGGAATTGTATTAACAATTGGAAAAGGTATAGTTAAATTAATAATCAATTACACTTACTTGTGCAGATTTGGTGGTTGTTTTAGAAGTCCTTAGCGTTTTCTTATTATAAGCTTTGCCATTCATTTTGATTTTAGAAATAGCAGTTCCTCCACTCTTTGCTTTAGAGTCTCGAGTAATTATTGTTAGTTCAGGAAAACTTTCCAAAGCATTCTGGAAAACAATGAAGCAAAATAACTGACACCAGAAGAAAACTAACCTAAACTACTTCCAGCTATCTAAAATTTAGAAGTGTGTGCACACAAACACCTATTTGCAGAGAGGTGTGTGTGTACTGATGATGGGATATGCATACATATACATACACAGGTTGGGTTTTAAACATGGTCATAAGCTCTTTGCAGCCCTTCCTATTGGATATGTAATCTATTTCTCTTAAATCCCTTAAATCTGAGCCAACTCTATGACCTGCTTATTTAAGCAACAGCACACCACACTGGGAACCCTGAACAGGGCCAAGAGTTCTTTCTAGTAATGTCTCTGGCTTCAAGGCAGGAGAAAGAAAGACATATATGTTTCACTAAAGCCCTACCACTTAAACCACTGCTTGCCCCATGAAATGTGGCTGGGCCTTGCTATAAAGAAGTCATCTGCCTCTGGTGAAGATGACGACAGAGGAGAAGCGGCACTGTAGTGCTTCTCTGGCTTCACTCTTCTCTTGCTTATTTTGACTGCAAGACAAGTACTTGTAAGATAAGATCCTAAAACAGAGCATGATGGGTTTTTTGACAGTGGTCACGTGGCAAAACCAATTCCACTCCATCCTTTAAAAGCCACTGGTGGCCAGGAATGGTGGCTCATGCCTGTAATCCCAGCACTTTGGGAGGCCAAGGTGGGCAAATTACTTGAGGCCAGGAGTTCGAGACCAGCCTGACCAACATGGCAAAACCTTGTCTCTACTAAAAATACAAAAATTAGCTGGGTGAGGTGGTGCACACCTGTAATCCCAACTACGCAGGAGGCTGAGGTAAGAGAATCGCTTGAACTCGGGAGGCAGAGGTTGTACTGAGCTAATATCGTGCCACTGCACTCCAGTCTGGGTGACAGAGAGAGACTCTATCTCTAAATAAATAAATAAATAAATAAGCCACTGGCCTATTTATGCCCTCACCTACTTGGCAAATCATTCTGCCTGACTGAAAAGCTACAAACAATAACTGAATGATACTTGTGGCAACATTTAACTAGTTTGATTATGACTTTATAAAAATTAAATCGAGCTCCTACCATCATTTATTATTTTGACACTAAAAATGTTGAAGTCCTCCTATTATATTTATGATTCAGAATGCAGTCCTCATTCGATAAGCGCAAGTGTCTTATAAACAGTTACAACCTTTAAAGCCACTCTTCTCCAAACTCATCTATTGTTTCCAAGCACCTGGTATTGGGGCCCTGAAAACGGTACTGTTTTTTTTTTTTTTTTTTTTTTTTTTTGAGATGGAGTCTTGCTCTGTCATCCAGGCTAGAGTGCAGTGGCATGATCTCGGCTCACTGCAAGCTCTGCCTCCTGGGTTCACGCCATTCTCCTCCCTCAGCCTCCCGAGTAGCTGGGACTACAGGCACCTGCCACCACGCCCGGCTAATTTTTTGTATTTTTAGTAGAGATGGGGTTTCTCTGTGTTAGCCAGGATGGTCTCGATCTCCTGACCTCATGATCCGCCCACCTTGGCCTCCCAAAGTGCTGGGATTTCAGGCGTGAGCCACTGCGCCAGTCCCAAAAACGGTACCTTTTTAAAAACAGGCAACCTAAATTTTTCTTAGTATAAGTGTAGAAGGGCACTAAATTTCATTTGATAGAAACAATAACACTTTTGGCATTTTCTACCACAGTGAGCTACCATCACGTTCGAGCTTCGTTCCTTTCTCAGATTATTTGTGCACTTATCATGTACTCTGGTGTTTTCCATTTAAAACATGCACCTTGACAATTTTTGGATCCAGAATTATTATTTGCAACAAATAGAATTTAAAGTCTAAAGATTCTAAATTTGGAAACAACACACACTAAGTCAGTGGAGATGAAAGAAGAAAATTTAAATCTTTCCAATGACCACAAAATGCTTAAGATGATCTGAAGTACACAGATTTCAGAAAAAGGCAGAACATCATTACCTTGAAAAAGCTTCAGGACTCCTAACACCACCAAGATCAACATAGGAAAGCACACTAATTATTTCTAAAGAACAGAAAAATCTTTCTTTCTCTACTATTTGTAATATTTTACTTCAGATCAGTCTAACTCTTAATATTATGTAATTTGGCTTTGAAATGCAAATTGCTAAGGCTGGGCATGGATTACACCTGTAATCCCAGCACTTTGGGAGGCAGAGGCGGGCAGATCACTTGAGGTCAGGAGTTCAAGACCAGCCTGGCCAACATGGTGAAATCCCGTCTCTACTAAAAATACAAAAATTAGCCAGGCCATCCCAGCCACTCCGGAGACTGAGGCAGGAGAGGAGGAGGTTGCAGTGGGCGGAGATCGCGCCACTGCACTTCAGCCTAGGAGACAGAGTGAGAGTCTGTCTCAAAAAAAAAAAAAAAAAAAAAGCAAATTGCTTTATATGACAATTATCAAAATTAATAACTAATAACAGAATTAGAAATCTTGTTAGAGAACTGGTTTCACATTTCAACAGTGATTAGCCAAACCTGGTAATTTTTAAGATTTAGTAAATCTTTAGAAAACACTTTAGAAAATCTAAAAATGTTCCCTTGTCTCCACAAAATATAGTATTTCACAAAAGAATATTTGATTTATTTGAAGGCAGCAGTTAAGCAGAAAACACTGGGCTAGGGCCAGGTGCCGTGGCTCATGCCTATAATCCCAGCACTTTGGGAGGCGGAAGTAGGCGGATCACTTGAAGTCAGGAGTTCGAGACCAGCCTGACCAACATGGTGAAACCCTGTCTCTACTGAAAACACAAAAATTAGCCAGATGTGGTGGTGCATGCTTGTGGACCCAGCTACTTGGGAGGCTGAGGCAGGAGAATCTCTTGAACTCAGGAGGTGGAGATGGCAGTGGGCTGAAATCACACCACTAGACTCCAGCCTCGGCGAAAGAACAAGACTCCATCTCAAAAACAAAAACAAACAAACAAAAACTGGACTAGGAGTCAGGAGACCAAATTCTTAGTACTGGATTTCTTACTAGCTTCTAAATTTTTTTTCTTCCTGCGAATACATGGCAGTGAAGAATACATGACTACTATGATAGTTTTGTGTCATTTAATTTTGAATGCAATCTAATGGCCTCAGTTTTCACCTAATTGAAATGAAGTCAATACTCACTTTTACATGGAGTTCACATAAGATAGGGATGTGAACAAGTTATACAAATGTATAATATTGTTACCATCAATTAAAAAATGTTCCCCAAGGTAGATATAACCAAATGATTCTTGATGTGATATTATACTTTGAATAAGAAAGGCTACGGAGTAATCATTCTGTGATTCTCTCCCATGTGCACGTTAATAAATTTGCATGCCTTTTCTCCAACTGAAATAAAAAGCTCGGCCGGGTGCAGTGGCTCACGCCTGTAATCCCAACACTTTGGGAGGCCAAGGTGGGCGGATCATCTGAGGTCAGGAGTTCGAGACCAGACTGGCCAACATGGTAAAATCCTGTCTCTACTAAAAATACCAAAATTAGCCGGGTGTGGTGGCGGGCACCTGTAGTCCCAGCTACTCAGGAGGCTGAGGCACAAGAACTGCTTGAACTCAGGAGGCAGAGGTTGCAGCGAGCCAAGATTGTGCCACTGCAATGTAGCCTGGATGACAGAGCGAGACTCTGTCTCAAAAAAAAAAGAAAAGAAAAAAAGCTAGAAATTTTTAAACTACCAAGTTAGCTTCTATGAAAAATTATCTGAGTTGAGTTTAGATTAGCTTTTTCTATATTTCTGATAACACCAAAACCAACTTATTGCCAAGATATATTAACAGATAGAATTATATACATTTCCTACCCTTATAAAAATCAGCGTTTCCTCTAATATTGAATAAATGAGGCAAGTAAGGTGAATTTTGATAACTGTGCTAAGGAAAAGCTAATTTTAATTACAGACAAAACGTAAAAATTTTGAAAAGCGTTAAAAGAACATTTGGAAATTATTTTATGGAAGATATAATAGATAACTATAAATGCCTAAAAAATTAAGTGGAGAAAAGCAAGTGATTAACACTAAGAAGACAAACTAAATGGACTTACAATGAATAAAAGCCAAATTTTCATTAGGTGAAAAATGTTGTAAGTGAATAATTTTCATAAATTTCCTTCCTATTATACTTAAGACTATGACTGTCATTGCATTTTGCTAATAAGTCATCAGAAGGAAATACCTTGAATGATTGATCCAAATGAAGATTCAAAAGAAGTCTCTTTCGGTTATCATTTAGCATGCCATCTATTTTTTTCATATGAGGTAAAAGTAGCTCATCTGAAACAACATTATAATTTAACAGGATAAACTATCAATAAATATTTTTGAAAAAAATCCAACTTTTTCTCAAAACATTTTTATATTAAAATACACTAAATTCATTGGCATATGTAAAATACTGATTGCAAAAAAATTGACATGAAGCTTTCTGAACAAAGGTTAACTTGAAAAGTAGGTTTATAGTAGCAAGTGAGAAAGAGGCAGCTCAGTATCATGATGGGATGAGCACTACATGAGGATCCAAAGTTCTAAGTTTTAGCTGAACTACAACTGCTGGATAAACTAGAACTGGATTTTAACTGAATAGAACTGATATGTGGCAGCTATGTGACGAATAGGCAAGCTGCCTAATTCCTCCAGACCTCATTTACCCTCTGAACAATCTGAACAATTACAAAATACAAACTGATCTAACAAAACACTGAGTATGACCAAGGGATATTAAATCACTTTAACTTGAAGCAAAGAAAAAGTAGGCGAAGAAAAATGATCAAAACCCAGTACCAAAAATATGAATCAAAATAGTTATTTTAGAAAAAGAGGGGAGAGTAAAATTATGACAAAGATTCCTATTCAAAGCTTTTGGCTTTCAGTGTTACCACTCTGAACTTTAAGCTCCATTAAGAAAAGCACTTTTAGAATATAATTAGTTTTGATGTAGCATTAAACATTTTAGATTATTAGATTCTTTCTTAATTTACCAGCATAGTAATTTATTATATTTTATAATACTAACTGCCTCTAATAACCTTCTGAAAAAAAAAAAAAACCCAGAATCCAGGTCACAAGTTTCACAGCTAAGTAAAATGATTGTTTACATAGTCTTTCTATTAGTGATTCAATCTGTTCTAGTACTGTATTTACATTCTACAAAAATAAGTTTTAAACATTTGTGATTTAAAAATAATCTTAAAAAATTTTCTCCCCTTAGAGAAAAATCAGAAAACACTGATAAGCAATTTTAAAAAATCTTTCAAAATACAACTATACAGAAATGACTACTACAAAGAGAAGCATATTTTATGATGCAAGGAATATAACATTTAATAGCAAAAATGCTGACCTGGGATTAACTGAGTTTTAATCATGGTTCTTCAACCTCTAACCTGTTCTCTAACTTTAATCTCTTTTGAACTTTAGTTTACAAAATAAATGTTTCAGACTAGGTAATATCTAAAGTCCCTTCCAGCTCCTAATTACTTGAAAATGACTGATATACAGGTTACTGTCTCTGATTAGGTGGTAAGAAAAGCACTAGACCAGAAATTAGAAGACTTTTTAATTTTAATCCTTTCTCTGCCAGTTTCAAGTTTGTGGGCCCTTAAGCAAGTCACTTAACCTCTCTGAACCTGTCTTAATCCACAAAATGGCTGTCTAAGTTGTTTTAAGGTTAAATTAGAACATATGTCTAAGTATGTGAACATAATAAAGCAGTATATAGTCATGCACTGCATAATGACATTTTTGACAATGACAGACCACATATACAATGGTGGTTCCATAAGACTATAATGCCATATTCTTACTGTACCTTTTATTTTCTTCTTTAAAAAAAACTTTTTAAAAATTTCAATAGCTTTAGGGGTACAGGTGGTTTGGGTTACATGGATGAGCTGTATAGTGGTGAAGTCTGGGATTTTAGTGCATCCATCACCCAAGTAGTGTACATTGTACCCCATAGGTAGTTTTTCATCCCTTACCCCTTTCTCACCCTCTCCCCTTCTGAGTCTCCAATGTCCATTATACCACACTGCCTTTGTGTACCTATAGCTTAGCTCCCACTTATAAGTGAGAACATGTGATATTTGGTTCTCCATTCCTGAGTTACTTCAGTTAGAATAATGACCTCCAGTTCCACCCAAGTTGCTGCAAAAGACATTATTTTGCTCTTTTTTATGGCTGAATAGTATTCACTATATTTTCTTTATTCACTCATCGACTGATGGGCACTTTCCATATCTTTACAGTTGTGAACTGTGCTGCAATAAACATACATGTGCAGGTGTCTCTTGGGTATTATTTATTTTCCTTTATGTAGATACTCAGTACTGGGACTGCTGGTGAGAATGTAAATTAGTGCAACTGCTATGGAAAACAGTATGGAGATTTCTCAAATAACTAAAAGGAATAATATTAATTGGTATAACCCAGTGCATTTACTGGTTTAATACTAATTTTAATTGATTAGAAAATAATTGCTATGATGTATCTTTTACAAAAGATACAAGTATATGATTTTAATCTTTATGCCACTTTTATCCGGTTCATCTTTCCAATTATTGGAAAATAAAATATACTGACATACAGACCTTTCATGTAATACTAACACTTAGTAAACTATTTATGAGGATGATTAGATTCTAGAATTGGAAGAAACTGGTTAGAAGCTATACAATTTTCCCATGAGTAGAAAGCAATAAAAGTTCAAATATTCAGAGAATGCATGAAAAGATATGACCATTTTATGGAATTAAGATGCTATATATTTAACTGACAATTTATAGGTATATATTACACAAGTCACATATAAACATATAACTAACAGACAAGATTTCTTTTTTTAATTCCAGGAAGTACTACCAAGAAAATACTACTTAGAAGACTGTACCATTGCTCTTCTCTAAGGCTTGCATTGTGTCAGGGTCCAAGGCAATGCTAACAAGCAATTCCATGTAGCTCTTAAAGGTTTCCTTCATTGCTCTTGTGTTCAAAAAGCGAGTGACAAAGGGAGCGGGAGGTTCAAATTCTGGGAGGGAGAAAGGGTTAAATATTAAATTTTCCTTCCTGACAATTTTTAAAACACTTTTCTCTATAACGAGACCCTAGAAGCAGATTGCAGATACAATTTCTTCAAATTCAAGACTTTCTCACCTTACCTTTAAGGTCTGAGGTTCTCAAAGCTGGTTTGCACATCACAATGACTGCAGAGCTTTGTTAACAATAGAACAAAAACCAGATTGCTGGACTTCCTAAAACAGAATCTTTGGTAGTGGTGGTGGTCGTGGTAGGGTGATGAAGCTTAAGTATTATGCTCTTAAAAAGCTTCCTAGGTGATTCTTGTGTGTGTGTGTGTGTGTGTGTGTGTGTGTGTGTTTTGAGACAGAGTTTCGCTCTTGTTGCCCAGGCTGGAGTACAATGGCGCCATCTTGGCTCACTGCAACCTCCGCCTCCTAGGTTCAAGCAATTCTCCTGCCTCAACCTCCCGAGTAGCTGGGATTATAGGTACACACCACCATGCCTGGCTAACTTTTTTAGTAGAGAGGGGGTTTCACCATGTTGGCCAGGCTGGTCTTGAACTCCTGACCTCAGGTGACCCTCCCGCCTCGGCCTCCCAAAGTGTTGGGATTACAGGCATGAGCCACCACGCTCGGCCCTTCCTAGGTGATTCTGAAGCCCAACACCAGAAAAAGTAGACTGGGTAAGAAACTAATTTGTCTTCTGCTGGATCCCACCACAGACATCTGCTGCCAGGTGGTGCTACTCTAGTCTTGATGGTTTCTCTATGTTTAGTAGTAAAGAAATCGTATGACATCCAATGTATGAGTAATACATAGATTTCCTTTTTATTCCTAGACATAAATTACTATAAAATTCTTGCCTAGGATGTATTAAAAGTGTTTAAAGTATGGCAGGTGCAGTGGCACGTGCCTGTAATCCCAACACTTTGGGAGGCCAAGGTGGGAGGACTGCTTGAGCCCAGGACTTTGAGACCAGCTTGGGCAACATAGTGGGACATCGTTTCAATTAAAAAAAAAATAAATTAGCCACGTGTGTGGTGGCATGTACCAGTATTCCCAGCTACTCAAGAGGCTGAGGCGGGAGGATTGCTTGAGTCCCGGAGGTTGAGACTGCAGACAACTGTGACTGCGCCACTGCACTCAAGCATGGGAAACAGAGTAAAGACCCTGTCTCAAAGAAAAAGAAAAAAAGAAAAAAATCATTTTAATGTAAACACAGCCTGTGCACAGAGAAAATTTCATTCAAATCCAATGGAAAGAACTATGACATTAACTTGTTGGGTGCAGTGGTGCACACCTGTAGTCCCAGCTACTTGGGAGGCTGAGGTGGGAGGATTGTTTGAGCCTGGGAGTTCAAGACCAGCCTGGTCAATATAGCAAGACTCCATCTAAAAAAAAAAGTTTGTTTCAATTTTGACTTTTTGTATTCAAATATATAATCAAGTCACACCCTTAAATAGCAGTTTTTAAAATATTTTTAATGTTGTGGGTATATAGTGTGCATTTATGTGTGTGTATGTGTGTGTGTGTGTATGTGTATGTGTATATATATATATGTTTTTGTTTTTTTTTTCTTAGAGACAGGGTTTCACTATGTTGCCCAGGCTGGTTTTGAACTCTCAGCCTCAAGTGATCCTCCTGTCTCAGCCTCTGAAAGTGCTGAGATTAGCTGTAAGCCACCGTGCCTGGCCTATAGTAGGTGTATGTATTTTAAACAGCAGCTGTTAAAGTACAGTCCATGGACCCCAGGGGGGACCCCAAGACCCTTTCGGTGGTCTCTGATATCAAAACTGTTTTCATGATAATATTAAGATAATATGTACTTTCTTCACTGCATTGCCATTTGCAAAACTACTACTGGGTAAAATTCATGGTGCCTTACCACGAATCAAGGCAATGACAACAAACTGTACTAACAGTAATATACTTTGCATGACTTTGTCATGTCACTCACTACCATGTATTTGGAGGGGGAAAAAGTTTCACTTAGGAATAGTCCTAGGGGCTGGGCATGGTGGCTCACACCTCTAATACCAGCACTTTGGGAGGCCAAAGTGGGAAGATTGCTTGAGGTCAGGAGTTCAAGACCAGCCCAGGCAATATAGTGAGATCCTGTCTCTACAAAAAAAAATTTTAAGTTAGCTAGGTGTGGTGGCATGCGCCTGTAGTACTAGCTGCTTGGGAGCCTGAAGTAGGAGGATTGTTTGAGCCCAGGAGTTCAAGGCTGCAGTGAGCTAAAAAGGTGCCACTTTACTCCTGCTGGTGATAGAATAAGACCCCATCTCTTAATTAACAACCAGAACAGTCTTAGGGCCAGGTGAGGTGACTCATGCCTATAATCCCAGCACTCTGGAAGGCTGAAGCAGGACAATGGCTTGAGGCCAGGAGTTTAAAACTAGCTTGGGCAACATAGTAAGACCCAGTCTCTACAAAAAACTTTAAAATTAGCTGGGCATGGTGGTGCATACTTGTAGTCAGTCCTAGCTACTTGGGGGACCGAGGTGAGAAGATTGCTTGTGCCAGAAGTTTGAGGTTACAGTGAATTATGATTACACCATGCACTCCAGCCTAGGTGACAGAGTGAGACCTCTCTCTAAATATACAAAATTTAAAAAGAGCCTAGGCAAGGCTGGATGCGGTGGCTCATGCACGTAATCCCAGCATTTTGGGAGGCCGAGGCGGGTGGATCACGAAGTCAAGCATTCCAGACCAACCTGGCCAACATAGTGAAACCCCATCTCTACTAAAAATACAAAAAATTAGCTGGGCATGATGGTGGGCGCCTGTAATCCCAGCTACTCGGGAGGCTGAGGCAGGAGAATCGCTTGAACCTGGGAGGCGGTGCAGTGAGCCGAGATCACGCCACTGCACTCCAGCCTGGACGATAGTGTGAGACTCCGTCTCAAACAAACAAACAAACAGAGCCTGGGCAACATGGAAAAACCTTGTCTCTACTAAAAAATACAAAAGATTAGCGCCTGTAGTCCCAGATACCCAGGAGGCTGAGGTGAGAGGATCACTTGAGCCTGGGATATTGAGGTTGCAGTGAGCCTTGTTTGTACCACTGCACTCCAGCCTGGGTGACAGAGTGAGACCTTGTCTCAAAAAAAGATAAAACAAAATAAAAAATAATAGTCCTTGATGAAGAAGTAAAAATTATTAATTTTATGAAATTTCTATTCTTGAATAGATGTCTTTTTAATATTCTGTGTGATGAAATAGCAGGTACACATAAAGCACTTCTGCATAAGTATAATGGGTATGACCAGGAGGAGCACCCATACAGTTGTGTGAGTTACAAGATAAACTAGCTATTCTTTCCCCCAAGAAAACACGATTTTTATTTGAAAGAATGACTGACAGATACACTATGCCTATCCAGACTTGGGTATTTGGCAGACCTTAATTTATTCTTAAAAATAAATTAAGAGAATCTGCTCATTCAAGGAAAACAACTGACGGTATTTGTTGCCAATGATAAAATTTGAGATTTCAAGTGAAAATTAGAATTCTGGACATCTTCTATCCCCACTGTGAGTCTGAGCTTCCCAATTTGTAAAGACTTCATTAATGAGATCATTCATAGAATTGATGAGTGCTATTTTTTGATAGTGTAAAATGAAATATCTGACCTTAAGAGCTAGAACCATAAAACTCTTAGAAGAAAATGTAGGAGTAAATATGTCCTTGGATTTGGCAATGGATTCTATGTGAACAAAAGCTGAGTAACAAAAGAAAAAATAAGTAAATTGGGCTTCATCCAAATTTAAAACTTTTGTGCATCAAAGGATATTATCAAGAAAGTGAAAAAGACAACCTACAAAATGGGAGGAAACATTTTCAAATTATGTATCTGATTAAGGGTTTAATATCCAGAATATATTAAAAAACTCCTACAACTTAACAACAAAAAGACAAATAACCCAGTTTAAAATGGGCAATGGATCTGAATAGACATTTCTCTAAAGAAGATATACAAATGGCCAATAAGGACATAGAAAAAATGCTCAGGACATGGAAAAAATGCTCAACATCATTAGTCACTAGAAAAATTCAAACTGAAACGACAATGAGATACCACTTCACACTTGTTAGGATGACTTTAAAAAGACGCACACACAAACAGAAAATAACAAGTGTTAGCAAAGGATGTGGAAAAATTGGAACTGTCATGCTTTCCTGGTGGGAATATAAAATGGTGTAACCATGTGGAAAACAGTTTGATGGTTCCTCTAAAGGCTAAACATAGGATTATTATGTGACAATAGTAACAATTCTGCTTCAGGTCTATGCCTCCAAAATTGAAAATAGGAACTTAGATACTTGTATGCCAATGTTCATTACACCAATTATTCAGTTAGCCAAAAGGAGGAAATAACCCAAATACCATCAATAAAATGTGGTATAAACATACAATGGAATATTACTTAGCCATAAAAAGGAATGAAGTTATGATATATGCTTTTACATGGATGAACCTAGAAAACATTTTGCTAAGTGAAAGAAGCCAGACACAAAAGGAAAAATATTGTATAATTCCACCTATATGAGATATTTAGAATGGGCAAAATCACAAATACAAAAAATAGGTTAGAGGTTACCAGTAGCTGGAGGAAAAACACATTAGAGGTTACCAGTAGCTGGAGGAAAAAGAGAATAAGTAGTTGTTGCTTAATGGTTACAGTTTCTGTTTGGGATGATAAAAGTTTTGGAAATAGAGGTGAGGGTTATACAACAGTGTGAATGTAAATAATGCTAAATTGTACACTTAAAAATGGTTAAAAAGGCAAATTTGTATTGAACCACAGTGTTTTAAAGTGTGAAAAAAATTAATTATTGGAAGATCTATATCACTGAGCTAACTAATATTTTCACATGACCAATGAACAATGTTATAAAACCATGCATGGATGAGAGATATGTAAAGTTAAGACAAACCAATAGATTTTAATGTAATAGCATGAAAACTCAAGAAACTACTACTTGTCAGTATCAGGAGTATCTATGAGTATCTGAGAAGGCAACTGAAATCCTCCTCCTTTTCCTAACTACATACAGGAGGAGTATTTCCATTGCTTTCTCAGTTAAGTACGGATATTCTTGATACTTTAGCCAAAATAACATGTAATAACAAACTGAATGTAGAAGCAGATATGCACTCATCTCACTAAATACTGTTAGTTTTGGAAAGTATAGTTGTTTTAAAAAAAAACACCTCACATTAATAAGTAATGGGTTCATTTTAAATAAATATTTTAAAACTTTGAATTGGTATTTAGTAAATATCAATAGATTTAGCACACATAAACCAAAGTATCTGGAATCCTCAATGTGTTTGAAGATTCCACTGGAGTCCTGAAACAAAGAGTCTGAAAATCACCAGCCTATGAATATATGTTTATTATCAATATTTGACTTCTTAAGAGAACTAAATACATTCTTTAGCCTGAGAATGTAAAGCAAGGAACAAAAAGGCCTAAAAATGTTTGCTTAACTATTAGTGACACCTAGTGGTCACTCAAATTACCAAGAGAAGAAAATGTTATCTTGTCATTTGAAGAAACTATAATTGAGAGCAAATTCAGAACAAACGTTTTGATTCTAAGCAGTAGGCAAGACTGCTAACTGCAAAAATTATGTATAATGCCTTCTATGCATATTCAAGGCACCGAATTTCCTTACATATTCTGATTATATATTTCTTTTTTCTTTTTTTTGAGATGGAGTTTCGCTCTTGTTGCCCAAGGCTGGAGTGCAATAGCGCAATCTTGGCTTACTGAAACCTTTGCCTCCTGGGTTCAAGTGATTCTCCTGCCTCAGCCTCCTGAGTAGCTGGGATTACAGGTGCCTGCCACCACACCTCGCTAATTTTTTTGTATTTTTAGTAGAGACAGGGTTTCACTGTGTTGGCCAGTCTGGTCTCGAACTCCTGACATCAGGCGATCCACCCTCCTCAGCCTCCCAAAGTGCTGGGATTGCAGGCATGAGCCACCATGCCCAGCCTGATGTATATATTTCTAAACAACCATTTACAAATAGCTTTATTTTTTATTATTTTTTTAAGCGATGGGGTCTTGCTATGTTGTCTAGGTTGGTCTTGAACTCCTGGGATCAAGCAATCCTTTCTCCTGAGCCTCCCAAGTAGCTGGGTGTATAGATGTGCACCACTGCACTTGCCCACAAATAGCATTTACAAACAGTACATTTAGACTGAGCACAGTGGCTTATGCCTATAATCCCAGCACTTTGGGAGGCCGAAGTGGGAGGATTGCTTGAGCCCAGGAGTTTGAGATCGGCCTGGGCAACACAGTGAGACCCTGTGTCTACAAAGATTAAAATTTAAAAATTAGCTGGGTGTGGTGGTGCCCACCTGTAGTCCCAGCTACTCAGGAGGCTGAGGTGGGAGGATCACTTGAGCCTGGGAGGTCGAGGCTACAGTGAGTCATGAGTGCACCACTGCAGTCCAGCCTAGACAACAGAGTAGACCTTGACTCAAAAAATAAAAAATAAAAAATAAAAACGGTAAATTTAAAGTAGACTTCAGCACTGAAGAATTTTTTTTATTATGGTTCTATTTCTAATCAGATAATTTCTAAGATAATCTCTCAAGCAATGATACTTGTAATGTCAGAAACCATCCTGGACATCAACTTCAACCATAGCCCCAACAACTAATTCACCATTCAAGTTCTGCCAAAATTACATCCTGAATATCTCAAAACTGTCCCCTCATCTCCATCCCTGCTGCCACTACTTAGGTTCAGACTCAATTTATGCCTGAATTATGTCTTGTAATTCAAATTCAAATTTCACCATATTGTTTCCCCTTTATAAATCCCTCTAAGGACTTTCATTTGTTTACAGGATCAGAAGCTTCTTAGCTTTATTATGGCATACAAGGTCTTTCATCATCCCTTCCTCTTTTCTTAAATTCAACTTTATGTTCTAGAAAAATAGGGGCCAGCAACCTTTTTCTGTAAAGGGCTATAGGTAAATATTTTAGATTTTGTCATATGGTCTCTGTAGGACTACTCAAATCTGCCACTGTAGTGGGAAAGCAACTGTATGGAAATATGCAAATGAATCTATGCGGCTGTGTTCCAATAAAACTATAAAAACAGGCTGAGGGTCAGATTCAGTCTGCAAGACATTTGGCAACCTCTGTACTAGACTACTAAACCACCTGAAATTTCTTACATATATTGTACACCATGCTTTGTGTGCTGGTATATTCTTATGTATTACAACTATCTCAGTTTTAATTTCTAATATAGTAAATATCAATAGATATACCTACATAAATGCATTTTAGGATCCTCAATAATTTTTAAGAATGTAAAATGGTTCTAAGATCAAGAAGTTTGATAACAAATTATTTCAACCTTTACATTTTATAAAAAAAGAAAACTAAGAGAGGATATCCTACCTTAGTTATAGGTACATGATTAGCTAGTGGCAGATATATAGTAGTAAGCATTTATTAAATAATGTAGTGGTATACGTTATTAAATATATTACTATATTATAATTTGAGTGCCCCTTTCCTAGGCTTAGTTATTCTTTTCTTCTAGCATAAACTTAGACTCAAATGTTTATGCTAGGTGGGGCGCAGTGGCTCATGCCCGTAATCCCAGCACTTTGGGAGGCTAAGGCAGGAGGACTGCTTAAGCCCAGGAGTTTGAGACCATCCTGGGTGACAAAGCAAGAGCCCATATCTTAAAAAGAAACATTAGCTGGGCATGGTGGTGCACACCTATAGTCCCAGCTACTGTGGAGGCTGAGGTAGGAGAGTTACGAGCCCAGGTGTTCGAGGCTGCAGTGAGCTAGGATCATGCCATTGCACTTCAGCCTGGGCGACAGAATGAAACCTTGTCTCAAAAAAAAAAAAAAAAAAAGTTTAGAACTAGATGATTCTTAGTAATCATCTGATCTAACCTTCATCTTATCCAGAGTTGAGATAACTGGCATTACTAAGGTAAGTTCTGCCTTTTCTATTTACAAGGCTGCACGTGTGGGCCAACTGTGCTTCAGTTGGTATGTTCAGGGAATGTGAACTTACTTTCATAAAAACCTAAACAGAATTTATTAGGTAGATAAATTCCCTGAAAAGTAAATACATTTTGAATTGTCAGCATCCTGCTCCTCACCACTCATGTAGATAATCTAAAGTTATCAGGGTAGCCATTTCACGGAAAACTCACCCTCATCGTCACTACTACTAGTATGGATCTCAGGAGATGAGTCAGATTGGGATGATGAAAATTCTTCTTTCCATTTTTTCCGTTTCTTTGGTGGTGGCTCAGCCTTTACTTTTGGCTGTTTAACTTTGGGTTTCACGGAAGGGGCTTTTGTAGTTGTAGTTTTTGATGCTAGAGGATCAGAAGTTTTACTGCTACTACTTGGCTTAGCTTGAACAGTTCTGCAATGTTACAAACAAACTTCATTAACACACTGAAATCTTGTTAAACTAAAATAAAATAGAAAAATAAAAGAGAATCACAGGAGAGGATTATCTAATTACTCTCACCAATACCTTCAAAATATACAGTCCAAGTCCTATATATATCTCAATGGTGATTCCCATAAAATTTTCTTAAAATACATTCTTTTCACCAGAAGCATTCAATATTCAGTTATTAAGGGACTTTTAGTTCAGTCCTTATTTCTACTTCTTCATTGCCCTCCTTGATTTATGGACTTATTTCCCAGAGACTATGAGGCTGTACAACAGATGATCAGTGGGCTTAGGAAGGTAATGAATGTTATAACCGTAATTGCCATATCTAGTTCTGACCCTAAGAAACTCTCACAGGCTCTGGTGGTGTCAGGTTTTGATGTAGAAACCCAAATGCGGCGCGGTGGCTCATGCCTGTAATCCTAGCACTTTGGGAGGCTGAGGTGGGTGGATCACTTGAGGTCAGGAGTTCGAGACCAGCCTGGCCAACATAGTGAAACCCCATCTCTACTAAAAATACAAAACCAGCTGGGAGTGGTGGCGGGCGCCTGTAGTCCCAGCTACTCGGGAGGCTGAGGCAGGAGAATCGCTTGAACCCGGGAGGTGGAGGTTGCAGTGAGCCAAGATCACGCCGCTGCACTCCAGCCTGGGTGACAGAGCAAGACTCTATCTCAAAAAAAAAAAGAAAAAAAAAGAAAAAAAAGAAAAACCCAAATGCATCTGTCCTAGAGTCCCTCGAGATTTGCTCTATGCCAGCTGGGTATGGTGGCTCATGCCTATAATCCCAGCATTTTGGGAGGCTGAGGCAGGCAAATTGCTTGAGCCCAAGAGTTCAAGACCAGCCTGAGCAACATGGTAAAATCCCATCCCTATAAAAATTAGCTGGGCACAGTGGTGCACACCTGTAGTCCCAGCTACTTGGGAAGTTGAGGCAGGAAGATCACCTGAGCCTGGGAGGTCGAGGCTGCAGTGCTGTGATCACGCCACTACACTGCAGCCTTAGTGACAGGGTGAGACCCTGTCTCAAATAAAAAAGATTTGCTCTCTTCCAGGTCTGAAGATTTGAGTGGATAAAATTCCATCATAAAAATAAGGTAAGCTGCTTCCAGTAGGTGGGAATGTTAATGAAACTGGACCTACTTGGCACTGGAGTAAGAACATCTACGGTCATACCTGCTTCTCATGCAGACCACAGGGTCAAGTCAGTTATCTTCCAGATTCATGCTCCAGACAACCCAGAGTCACATTAATACACAATAATAATTCTATTGTGTACACTTGTACAGTAATGTAGAGTTCTTATAGTTTTTTATCAAAAATTATTTTAAATTTAATTTACTTCATTATATTATTTACATTTTATAGATGAAAAAGGGAGCTTCAGGAAAGCTGTCTTCTCTAGGTCACATAAAGCTGGACTCAAAACTTTTTGCCTCTACAATTTTTCTTCACAATACTGGGATGACACCAAAAGGACTTAGGGAAAAGAAAAGGGCACCCACCCACCACAGATAGCCATGAGCTTTACAGTGCCCATCTCATGCCTTCAAAAGAATCACTTATTTCATCAGGCACTGAAATTTTTTGACTTGTGTATAATAAAAAAAAATCTAATTGATATGCTCCTTTGTACATTGGTATCATCAATAATACACCTATATATATGCACAAATATATCACCTAAGAAAACAAATACCTGATAGTTTGTGAAGGTTTATTTCTTGGCTTTTTAGAACACACTCTGACATATTCCTTCTTGTTTGCATTTTCAATGAACTTCACATATATTCTTTTGTATTTACTCTTTGCATCTCCAAAATATCCAAGATACTGAGGAAGGAAACACTTTGAGTTACATAATTGAACAATCTAGATACAAATGCTACTTTGTTTGTTCAATTGACTATCCCATAGCCAACCTTCAAGTTTTCTAAAATGCAGCTCTGGCCAGGCTAATTTTACCCTCAAAAACTGATCCCAGGCTCATTATTGATTTCATATGTACAAGCAATCTCATTTGGCATATTCTTACTTCCAGCTACATTAAGTATGACAGAATAACTTCCATCAGTCTTCTGGTAAATCAGGATATTTGACTAGTAGAATAATCAATATAAAGGAGCCTCTGAGTCCATCTGAACTCTTCACAGGCTAACATTAATCCCTTTCCTTTATTAAAAAAAAAAAGTTAAACAATAGTACAAGGTCATTTAATTTTAAATAGCTGATATTTAACAAATGACTATTTTTATTAGACTATCAAAGAGCATCAATATTCTAGTTCAAATTATATGCTACTTTATATCAAAAATATTCAATATAAAATACTTCTAAATTTAAATCATTGTTTTTTTCAGGACCACTGTCAAAATAAGGCTAATGTAAACATGCATTTTACTTACACTATTTGTAGCAGCAAATTCTCTTTGACCATCTCGAATTTCAGGAACAAATTTCTGTAATAAAGCTTTTTGTACTTTCCAAATAGCTGGAGGTTCTTTTCCTGTTTTTAAAGCCTCCTGTAATAACCAGAATTAATGATACTTACAAAACACAGCAACATATTTTAGATCTTAGAATATTAGAGATGAAAGGAATCTGAAAGGCCTACCCTAGCTCAACCTTTTATCTCACCTCTCTATCTGATATTCTGCAATAATTCTTATAAGCTGATTAGGTTATTCAGTCTCTGCTTAAATTATTCCAGAAATAGGGAGTTCATTAGCACACAAAGTAGCCCATTACCCATTTGTGCAGCTAAAACTATTGGAAAGTTTTCTGCTAATGACACTGTCCTATGTTACATATGCAATTTTATAACTATGTATATATACATATCTTAAAAGACCATAAACAAATACATTAAAATATTAAAAGTAGTTAATTGTGAATAGTGAGAATACAGACACTTGAATGTTGGATTCTTCACTGCACTTTTTAATGTCATTCCAATGTTTTTTAAAAAGGCAAAGGTGGCTGTATGCAGTGGCTCATGCCTGTAATCCCAGCACTTTGGGAGGCCAAGATGGGAGGACTGCTTGAGGCCAAGAGTTTGAGACCAGCCTGGTCATCATAGCATGATCCCATCTCTATTTAAAAAAATACATAAAAAGGCAAAAAAGCAAAGCAAGCAAACAGAAACCCCAAAATATGTTATTTTAAACATAGCTAAAACTTTCTTACATAAAATTATTACATTCTCTTCATGGTTATACAACTTGAAATTAGGAAATTAAATCTAATTCTACTTTTATGTGATAGTTCTCTGTTATTTTTGTTTAAACTTTTAAATTATATAAATAACGATTTTCTCCAAACTACTAATAATGAATTGGGAACCTTGAAAAAAGTCAACATTTTAAAACTACTATAATTACTAATACTGAAATGCAACTGACTACATTTGTACAGAAATACGTACAACTAAGTTAAAGTTAAAATTATCTTCAATGATATCTGACATCTACTCTTAATATTTTGATTTTATCAAACACTTATAATGCATAAAACTTCCCATAATTCAAAGTAGATGCATGCTATTGAAGTCATAATGAAGGCTATCGCAGGCACACTAACTAAACTATGACCTTTACACTGGTGAACACTGACATCACCTTAAAAGTCTCTATGTCTTCTGTCTTTACCACAAATTCATCACGCTCTCTGTATTGGCCTTCTCCTCCGCTTTCTGTGTCCTCCTCATCTGTAAAACCTTCTATGGCAACAGTGTCCTGTCCTTTTGCAAACTGGTCTGAAGGAAGACCATCAAGTTCAATGGGCTTTGAGGATTCTGAAGAGCTTATATTTTCCAGAATATTTACTGCATATGAAGTAGAGTGGAGAGGTTCTTGCTTAACTGCACCCACAGTGGTTGAGGAAGTAGTAGCAGTACCAGTAGTACTGGCAGTTGGGCTAGTAGTTGCCACCTGTAGGGCTTCTGAAACAAAACCAAGCAAATGCAAATCAGTATTACAAATATTTAAACACTTGTTTTGTGTAAAACTCAAAACAGTTTAAAAAGAAAGACTTGATTATTTTGTAATCAAACTGGTTGAAACAAAACCACAGGAAGAAATTAGACAACAGATGTTAATTTCCAAGAATCAAAGATGTGAGAATTAAGTCTAGATGACAAGTAGACTGCAAACCTGCAACTATCTACCTATCCTCCCGCTGCCAATTCCATGTAAGTAGAGCAAAATTATTTTTAAAAGAAGAGGCTGGGTACAGTGGCTCACACCTGTAGTCCCAGCCCAATTAAAAAAATAAAAAATTAGCCGAGCATAGTGTTGTGTGCCTGTAGTCTCAGCTAATCAGGAGGATGAGATGCGAAAATTGCTTGGGCCCAGGAGTTCAAGGGTTACAGTGAGCTATGATAGTGCCACTGCACTCCAGCCTGGGTGACAGAACAAGACCCTACTTAAAAAAATAATAATAATAAAAATAAAGACATGAAAGTGATAGAAGATAAGGAAGGGTGGGCCAACCAAAACTGTGACTCTTCATAGAAGATGAAAAACCAAATACATGTGGAAAAAAAAACCCCAAAACCTTCTGAAACAGCACTAGAAGCTATCAAAATTAAAATGATTATAAAGTAATACTATGAAAAACTGTATGCCAACAAATTAAATAAGATGAAATGGATAAATTCCTAGAAAGACACAAAATACTAAAAAAGATTGGGGCCATGCACAGTGGCTCACACCTGTAATCCCAGCACTTTGGGAGGCCAAGGTGGGCAGATCAGGAGGTCAGGAGTTTGAGACCAGCCTGACCAACATGGTGAAACCCTGTCTCTACTAAAAATACAAAAATTAGCTGGGCGTGGTGGTGCGCGCCTTTAATCCCCGCTACTCAGGAGGGTGAGGCAGGAGAATCGCTTGAACCTGGGAGGCAGAGATTGCAGTGAGCCAAGACTGTGCCACTGCACTACAGCGTGGGCAAAACAGACTCTGTCTCAAGAAAAAAAAAAAGACTCGGGAAGAAATAGAAAATCTGAATACCCAAATACAAAGTAAAAAAAAAAAGTAATTTTAAAACATCCCGCAAAGAAAAGCACAGGCCCATATGGCTTCACTGGATAATTCTATCAACAATTAAAGAAGATATCAATCTTTTATAAACTCCAAACAATAGGAGGAAACACTTCCCAACTCATTCTGTGAGGCCAGTATTATTCCAATACCAAAACCAGACAAAAACAGCATGAGAAAACTATCCCTTAGTATATAAATACAAAAACCCACAATGAAATACTAGCAAATCCACCAACATACAAAAAGAATCATACAATATGACCACGTGGGATTTATCTTAGGAATGCAAAGTTAGTTTAACACCTGAAAATCAATGTAATACACTGTGTTAATAGAAAACAGCATAGGAGCACAGGATCATCTCAATAGGTGAAGAAAAAGCATCTGACAAAATGTAATGCCCTTTTATGATAAAAACATTCAACAACCTGGGAACTTCCTCAGCTTTACAGAGGACATTTAGAAAAAATCAGTAACTAACATCATACTTAGTGGTGAAAACTGTATGCTTTCCTCCTAAGAAGGATATCTGAAGAAGCAAAGCTATATTTGCAGATGATATGATCTTGTATATAGAAAATCCCAAGGCCTGGGCACAGTGGCTCACGCCTGTAATCCCAGCACTTTGGGAGGCTGAGGCGGGCGGATGACCTGAGGTCAGGAGTTCGAGACCAGCCTGGCCAACATGGTGAAACCCCATCTCTACTAAAAATACAAAAAAATTAGCCAGGCATGGTGGCACACACCTGCAATCACAGCAACTTGGGAGGCTGAGGCAGGAGAATTGCTTGAATCTGGGAGGCGGAGGTTGCAGTGAGCCACGATCTCACCACTACACTCCATCCTGGGCAACAAGAGCGAAATTCCGTCTCAAAAAAAAAAAAAAAATCCCAAGGAATATACTAAAAAACTATTAGAACTAAAAAATGAGTTCAGCAAGATTGCAGGGTACAAGACCAATATATAAAAATCACATGTATTTCTATACATTTGCAGTGAACAACTCAAAAAATAAAATTAAGAACACAATTCCATTTCTAATAGCATCAAAAGTAATATTTAGGAATAAATTTAACAAAAGAACTGCAAACTTACATTGTAAAAACTATAAAAACACTGTTCAAAGAAATCATAGAAGATCTGTATAACTGGAAAAACATCCCATGTTCATGGATGAGAAGACACAACACTGTTAAGATGGCAGTGTTCCCCAAACTGACCTATGGAATCAACCCAATTCCTATAAAAATCTGAGCTTCATTTTTTACAAAAATTGACAGATTGTTCCTAAAATTCATATGGAAGTGAAAGGGACCCAGAATAGCCAAAATGATCTTGAAAAAAGAACAAAGTTGGCAGACTGACATTTCTCAATTTCAAAACTTACCACAAAGCTATAGAAATACAGACTGTGATACTGACACAGACATAGATACAAATCAGTGGAATAGAATGAAAGTTCAGAAAGAAACTCCTATACTTATGAGCAAATGATTTTCAAAAAAGGTGCCAGAACCATTCAATAAAGAATAGTTAACCATCCTACTAGGATGGTTATAATTAAAAATATAGACATTAACAAATGTTAGCAAGAAAGTGGAATGAATGGAATCCTTATACATCACTGATGAAAATGTAAAATGGTACAGCCACATTGGAAAATAATTTGGCCATTCCTCTATTAACCATGCAGATATATGATCGAGGAATTCCACTTCTGGATGTGTACCCTAGAGATAATAAACATCCATACAAAAATCTGTAAATGAATGTTTACAGATTTATTCATGATAGCCAAAAATTCTATCAATGGATAACTGAATATACAAAATGTGGTATATCCATATTATTAGGGAATAAAAAGGAATCGGATACTGATACATGCTACAACATAGATAAACCCTGAAAACATTATGCTAAATGAAAGAGGCCAGTTACAGAAGGTCACTTATTATAGGATTCCCTTTACATGAAACATCCCAAATAGGCAAATCTACAGAGAGAGAAAGATTTGTGGTTGCCTATAGCTGGGTGTGGGTATGGGAATGGACTCCTTAATGGGTACAGGGTTTCTCTTTGAATGATACAAATGCTGCACAAGTCTATGAACCACTGAACTGTACACTTTAAATGGGTAGATGTTATTGTATATGAATTATAATTCAATAAAACTATTAAAAAATACTTCAAATACCAGAGCTGATAGAGGAACTTTGGGCTGAGGAACAAATATAAATAACATGTAAAATTCCAGTGGTAAGTCTGAATAATACTGATGAACTAAAATAATCACATATACAACAATAAGTAAATAAAAATGGGAAAGCCAGGCCGGGCACAGTGGTTCATGCCTGTAATCCCAGCACTTTGGGAGGCCTGGGTGGGCAGATCACTTAAGGTCAGGAGTTTGAGACCAGCCTGGCCAGCATGGTAAAACCCCGTGTCCACTAAAATACAAAAATTAGCCAGGTGTGATGGCAGGGGTCTGTAATCTCAGCTACTCGGGAGGCTGAGGCAGGAGAATCGCTTGAACCTGGGAGGCGGAGGTTGCAGTGAGCCCAGATTGCAACACTGCACTCCAGTCTGGGCGACAGAGCAAGACTCCCTCTCAAAAAAAGAAAAAAAAAAAAGGGAAGGCCAGTGATCCCCTTAATTGTACTAAGCTGTAGGCAGAAGGGGTGTTTGACCATAGGCTAAAATGCAAAAGCTGTACTCTGAAGAAAGTGAATTCTACTTGCCTAGAGTGGTGGAGGAGCTGAGAGAAAACCAAAGCAGGGCCTGAGGCAAATCCAGACTTCCAACACAGAAAAAATGGAAATGCAGACTGGCAGGGGAAATCCATGAACTAAAGTGCTTGACAAATAAAGACCTCCTTGTTGCTACCAGCCAGCCTACCTGTTCTTGTCCCAAATTAAAGCTATTCTCATATATTTATACATTTCCCACTCAAGGGAAAAGACCTGTTGAGGAAATACAGATGAATATTCTAATCATGCTAGGAGCGCATACTATGTTATTTTATCCTAACATATTTCTATAATGCTACAGTTACACTGTCATACTTTTCTGTCACAAAAATATGTATGTAAATGGAAACTGATTTGTCTTGCAACTGAAGGCTCAAAATGTTAAACATTTCTAACATTATACAATTGCATAGTTGATCCAAATTAATATCTTTTCACATTTTGACAAGTATTAAATGTAAAACTCATGCTTCTGTTGGACATGGCACTTAAAAATTATTCATACATGGATCCATGGACAGTACTTATTGAGATAGATTTTACAACCAATTTTATTTGTCCTTCACTTTTATTGATATAAAAACTTAGAAACCTTGTTCATATAAATAATGGGTAAATTAAGGAATAAAAGTGACTTTGTTATAGCAATGTCACTGACTTCTACAAATACTTTCTAAGTTATATGTCAAAACAAGTCACATAGTTATCTGTGAACAAAAACAGAGATGCTGCAGCAGACTCTGAGAAAAGGAAATACTAAAGGTATTTTAGTATTTAGTCTGCTTTAGTCAGATAATCCCAAGGAGAAGCTATGAGATACAAGAACGAATGAAGGGTAAACTGGGAAATATATAAGTAAATGTAAACAAATGACTATTTAAAAGACTATTAATGATGATAGAATTAAATATGTAGTAACAATAACATTTATGTCAGGAGGGGATTAAATGGAGCTCCAGTGTTAAAAAATCTGTATTATCCAGAAAAAGGAAGATATTGACAGATTTGGAGACGCTAAAAGTGCATGTTGTAATTTCTGTTGTAACCAGGAAAAGAAAAGAAATATTTCACCAAAATAATCAGGGAGTGGGCACCTAGATAAAGGTATGAATAAAGCAAGATGGACCACATAATGATTATTGAAATGGATGATGCCCCCAGAATTGGGTTTCATTATGCCAATCTCTGTACTTTTGTATGTTTGAAAATTTCTATGAAAAAAGCAAATTTTTTTAAAAAAAGAATGTATAACTTCTAGTAGAGGGAAAGTTCATCAATACTTTATTTATATGCCCTTTGTAGGAAGTTTTAAAACAAACCAAACAATAGTTTTGTTTTTTTTTTTAAGAGATAGTATCTAGCTCTGTCACCCAGGCTGGAGTGCAATGGTGTGATCCCAGCTCACTGCCCCCTCAAACTCCTGGGCTCACCCGATACTCCTGCCTCAGGCTCCACATTAGCTAGGACGACAGGCACATGCCAACATGCCCACCTGTTTTTTTGTTTTTTGTAGAGATAGGCTCTCACTATGTTTCCCCAAATAAAAAGTATAGTCTTTAGAGATGCATACATAGATGGTAAAATTATATTAAGTAAGGAAGTGATTACCATCCAAGTCAGTTAGTGATTTGCTCTAGAGGTTAAGAGTGAGTTTAATTTAATACTCAATTAATTTCGATACTTTCTTGCTTTCCAATGAATGACATTTAACACTACAAATTTGCTTCTTCACACCACACTCTGGCCACATCCTATTAGTTTCAGTATACAGTGCTCCACTGTCCATTCCAATTAGTTTGTCATTTCAGTTTTGGTTTCCTTTTTAAGCCAAGAGTTATTTGGAAGAGTGAGTTTTTCTTTGTTCCTTTCTTTGTTCTTTCTAGAAATGGCTGCACTGTACCCAGGGAATACTGCTTGAATAATGTCTGCATTTTCAAATCTGTGGAAGTTTTGTTTTCTATTTTTCTTTATGCATGTTTGATTTTCACATGTGGGTTGTAATTCACAAGAAAAAATGTTCCAAAAGAAAACACAGATATGGAAAAATACTAAAAAAATGCTAATAACAACATTAGTATGACAATATTAAAAACAGAAATCATTAAGTGGGAAAAAGATTTTATTATGATAAAAGGAAATTTAACTTTAGTAAAATTTTATGCACTGAATTACATGGGTTCAAAATATCAAGTAAACAGTATTAGAAAAATAATATAACATAATGGGAAACTTTAACACACCTTTCTCAGGAATCAACAGATCAAGCAATCTAAAAACAAATAAAGGTAGAGAGGAGTTTTAAAACTTTTTATTATTATAAAATTTTAGACTACACAAAAGTAGAGAATACAAACCCTACTACAACCCAGCTGTAACAAGCACAAACATTTTGGTTCATCTGTTTAATCTATCCATCACTCCCTTTTATATTTGCTGGGCTATTTTAAGCCAAATTCCATACATGTCATTTATCTCCAAAATATACACATATGTAAACATTTTCTTAAATAACCTAATATCATTTATTAAAAAAGATATAAAGGATTTGAACACTATTAATGAAATCTATTAGTACTTAGTATTTATAAAAACTGGAATATCTATAAAAATGGACCATTTACCAAACTACTAACAAAATTTCCATAAATTTCAAAACGTGAACATATTCCCTGAACACAATACAAAAGAGTCAAATTAATAATTAAAACAGGGGGAGGAGCCAAGATGGCCGAATAGGAACAGCTCCGGTCTACAGCTCCCAGCCTGAGCGACGCAGAAGACGGGTGATTTCTGCATTTCCATCTGAGGTACCGGGTTCATCTCACTAGGGAGTGCCAGACAGTGGGTGCAGGTCAGTGGGTGCGCGCATCGTGCGCGAGCCAAAGCAGGGTGAGGCATTGCCTCACTCAGGAAGCTCAAGGGGTCAGGGAGTTCCCTTTCCTAATCAAAGAAAGGGGTGACGGATGGCACCTGGAAAATCGGGTCACTCCCACCCGAATACTGCACTTTTCTGACGGGCTTAAAAAACGGCGCACCACGAGATTATATCCCGCACCTGGCTCGGAGGGTCCTACCCCACGGAGTCTCGCTGATTGCTAGCACAGCAGTCTGAGATCAAACTGCAAGGCGGCAGCGAGGCTGGGGGAGGGGCGCCCACCATTGCCCAGGCTTGCTTAGGTAAAGCAGCCGGGAAGCTCGAACTGGGTGGAGCCCACCACAGCTCAAGGAGGCCTGCCTGCCTCTGTAGGCTCCACCTCTGGGGGCAGGGCACAGACAAACAAAAATACAGCAGTAACCTCTGCAGACTTAAATGTCCCTGTCTGACAGCTTTGAAGAGAGCAGTGGTTCTCCCAGTACACAGCTGGAGATCTGAGAACGGGCAGACTGCCTCCTCAAGTGGGTCCCTGACCCCTGACCCCCGAGCAGCCTAACTGGGAGGCACCCTCCAGCAGGGGAACACTGACACCTCACACCGCAGGGTACTCCAACAGACCTGCAGCTGAGGGTCCTCTCTGTTAGAAGGAAAACTAACAAACAGAAAGGACATCCACACCAAAAACCCATCTGTACATCACCATCATCAAAGACCAAAAGTAGATAAAACCACAAAGATGGGGAAAAAACAGAACAGAAAAACTGGAAACTCTAAAAATCAGAGCGCCTCTCCTCCTCCAAAGGAACGCAGCTCCTCACCAGCAAGGGAACAAAGCTGGATGGAGAATGACTTTGACGAGCTGAGAGAAGAAGGCTTCAGACGATCAAATTACTCTGAGCTACGGGAGGACATTCAAACCAAAGGCAAAGAAATTGAAAACTTTGAAAAAAATTTAGAAGAATGTATAACTAGAATAACCAATACAGAGAAGTGCTTAAAGGAGCTGATGGAGCTGAAAACCAAGGCTCGAGAACTACGTGAAGAATGCAGAAGCCTCAGGAGCCGATGCGATCAACTGGAAGAAAGGGTATCAGCAACGGAAGATGAAATGAATGAAATGAAGCGAGAAGGAAACTTTAGACAAAAAAGAATAAAAAGAAACGAGCAAAGCCTCCAAGAAATATGGGACTATGTGAAAAGACCAAATCTACGTCTGATTGGTGTACCTGAAAGTGATGGGGAGAATGGAATCAGGTTGGAAAACACTATGCAGGATATTATCCAGGAGAATTTCCCCAATCTAGCAAGGCAGGCCAACGTTCAGATTCAGGAAATACAGAGAACGCCACAAAGATACTCCTCGAGAAGAGCAACTCCAAGACACATAATTGTCAGATTCACCAAAGTTGAAATGAAGGAAAAAATGTTAAGGGCAGCCAGAGAGAAAGGTCGGGTTACCCTCAAAGGGAAGCCCATCAGACTAACAGTGGATCTCTCGGCAGAAACCCTACAAGCCAGAAGAGAGTGGGGGCCAATATTCAATGTTCTTCAAGAAAAGAATTTTCAACCCAGAATTTCATATCCAGCCAAACTAAGCTTCATAAGTGAAGAAGAAATAAAATACTTTACAGACAAGCAAATGCTGAGAGATTTTGTCACCACCAGGCCTGCCCTAAAAGAGCTCCTGAAGGAAGCGCTAAACATGGAAAGGAAAAACCGGTACCAGCCGCTGCAAAATCATGCCAAAATGTAAAGACCATCGAGACTAGGAAGAAACTGCATCAACTAACAAGCAAAATAACCAGCTAACATCATAATGACAGGATAAAATTCACACATAACACTATTAACTTTAAATGTAAATGGACTAAATGCTCCAATTAAAAGACACAGACTGGCAAATTGGATGAAGAGTCAAGACCCATCAGTGTGCTGTATTCAGGAAACCCATCTCATGTGCAGAGACACACATAGGCTCAAAATAAAAGGATGGAGGAAGATCTACCAAGCAAATGGAAAACAAAAAAAGGCAGGGGTTGCAATCCTAGTCTCTGATAAAACACACTTTAAACCAACAAAGATCAAAAGAGACAAAGAAGCCCATTACATAATGGTAAAGGGATCAATTCAACAAGAAGAGCTAACTATCCTAAATATATATGCACCCAATACAGGAGCACCCAGATTCATAAAGCAAGTCCTGAGTGACCTACAAAGAGACTTAGACTCCCACACATTAATAATGGGAGACTTTAACACCCCACTGTCAACATTAGACAGATCAACGAGACAGAAAGTCAACAAGGATACCCAGGAATTGAACTCAGCTCTGCACCAAGCGGACCTAATAGACATCTACAGAACTCTCCACCCCAAATCAACAGAATATACATTTTTTTCAGCACCACACCACACCTATTCCAAAATTGACCACATACTTGGAAGTAAAGCTCTCCTCAGCAAATGTAAAAGAACAGAAATTATAACAAACTATCTCTCAGACCACAGTGCAATCAAACTAGAACTCAGGATTAAGAATCTCACTCAAAACCGCTCAACTACATGGAAACTGAACAACCTGCTCCTGAATGACTACTGGGTCCATAACGAAATGAAGGCAGAAATAAAGATGTTCTTTGAAACCAATGAGAACAAAGACACAACATACCAGAATCTCTGGGACGCATTCAAATCAGTGTGTAGAGGGAAATTTATAGCACTAAATGCCCACAAGAGAAAGCAGGAAAGATCCAAAATTGACACCCTAACATCACAATGAAAAGAACTAGAAAAGCAAGAGCAAACACATTCAAAAGCTAGCAGAAGGCAAGAAATAACTAAAATCAGAGCAGAACTGAAGGAAATAGAGACACAAAAAAACCTTCAAAAAATTAATGAATCCAGGAGCTGGTTTTTTGAAAGGATCAACAAAATTGATAGACCGCTAGCGAGACTAATAAAGAAAAAAAGAGAGAAGAATCAAATAGACGCAATCAAAAATGATAAAGGGGATATCACCACTGATCCCAGAGAAATACAAACTACCATCAGAGAATACTACAAACACCTCTACGCAAATAAACTAGAAAATCTAGAAGGAATGGATAAATTCCTTGACACATACACTCTCCCAAGACTAAACCAGGAAGAAGTTGAATCTCTGAATAGACCAATAACAGGATCTGAAATTGTGGCAATAATCAATAGCTTACCAACCAAAAAGAGTCCAGGACCAGATGGATTCACAGCCGAATTCTACCAGAGGTACAAGGAGGAACTGGTACCATTCCTTCTGAAACTATTCCAATCAATAGAAAAAGAGGGAATCCTCCCTAACTCATTTTATGAGGCCAGCTTCATTCTGATACCAAAGCCGGGCAGAGACACAACCAAAAAAGAGAATTTTAGACCAATATCCTTGATGAACATTGATGCAAAAATCCTCAATAAAATACTGGCAAACCAAATCCAGCAGCACATCAAAAAGCTTATCCACCATGATCAAGTGGGCTTCATCCCTGGGATGCAAGGCTGGTTCAATATATGCAAATCAATAAATGTAATCCAGCATATAAACAGAGCCAAAGACAAAAACCACATGATTATCTCAATAGATGCAGAAAAGGCCTTTGACAAAATTCAACAACGCTTCATGCTAAAAACTCTCAATAAATTAGGTATTGATGGGACATATTTCAAAATAATAAGAGTTATCTATGACAAACCCACAGCCAATATCATACTGAATGGGCAAAAACTGGAAGCATTCCCTTTGAAAACTGGCACAAGACAGGGATGCCCTCTCTCACCACTCCTATTCAACATAGTGTTGGAAGTTCTGGCCAGGGCAATTAGGCAGGAGAAGGAAATAAAGGGTATTCAATTAGGAAAAGAGGAAGTCAAATTGTCCCTGTTTGCAGATGACATGATTGTATATCTAGAAAACCCCATTGTCTCAGCCCAAAATCTCCTTAAGCTGATAAGCAACTTCAGCAAAGTCTCAGGATACAAAATCAATGTGCAAAAATCACAAGCATTCCTATACACCAACAACAGACAAACAGAGAGCCAAATCATGAGTGAACTCCCATTCACAATTGCTTCAAAGAGAATAAAATACCTAGGAATCCAACTTACAAGGGATGTGAAGGACCTCTTCAAGGAGAACTACAAGCCGCTGCTCAAGGAAATAAAAGAGGATACAAACAAATGGAAGAACATTCCATGCTCATGGGTAGGAAGAATCAATATCGTGAAAATGGCCATACTGCCCAAGGTAATTTACAGATTCAATGCCATCCCCATCAAGCTACCAATGCCTTTCTTCACAGAATTGGAAAAAACTACTTTAAAGTTCATATGGAACCAAAAAAGAGCCCGCATCGCCAAGTCAATCCTAAGCCAAAAGAACAAAGCTGGAGGCATCACACTACCTGACTTCAAACTATACTACAAGGCTACAGTAACCAAAACAGCATGGTACTGGTACCAAAACAGAGATATAGATCAATGGAACAGAACAGAGCCCTCAGAAATAACGCTGCATATCTACAACTATCTGATCTTTGACAAACCTGAGAAAAACAAGCAATGGGGAAAGGATTCCCTATTTAATAAATGGTGCTGGGAAAACTGGCTAGCCATATGTAGAAAGCTGAAACTGGATCCCTTCATTACATCTTATACAAAAATCAATTCAAGATGGATTAAAGACTTAAACGTTAGACCTAAAACCATAAAAACCCTAGAAGAAAACCTAGGCATTACCATTCAGGACATAGGCATGGGCAAGGACTTCATGTCTAAAACACCAAAAGCAATGGCAACAAAAGACAGGATTGACAGATGGGATCTAATTAAACTAAAGAGCTTCTGCACAGCAAAAGAAACTACCATCAGAGTGAACAGGCAACCTACAAAATGGGAGAAAATTTTTGCAACCTACTCATCTGACAAAGGGCTAATATCCAGAATCTACAGTGAACTCGAACAAATTTACAAGAAAAAAAAAACAACCCCATCAAAAAGTGGGCGAAGGACATGAACAGACACTTCTCAAAAGAAGACATTTATGCAGCCAAAAAACACATGAAAAAATGCTCACCATCACTGGCCATCAGAGAAATGCAAATCAAAACCACAATGAGATACCATCTCACACCAGTTAGAATGGCAATCATTAAAAAGTCAGGAAACAACAGGTGCTGGAGAGGATGTGGAGAAATAGGAACACTTTTACACAGTTGGTGGGACTGTAAACTAGTTCAACCATTGTGGAAGTCAGTGTGGCGATTCCTCAGGGATCTAGAACTAGAAATACCATTTGACACAGCCATCCCATTACTGGGTATATACCCAAAGGACTATAAATCATGCTGCTATAAAGACACATGCACACGTATGTTTATTGAGGCATTATTCACAATAGCAAAGACTTGGAACCAACCCAAATGTCCAACAATGATAGACTGGATTAAGAAAATGTGGCCCATATACACCATGGAATACTATGCAGCCATAAAAATGATGAGTTCATGTCCTTTGTAGGGACATGGATGAAACTGGAAATCATCATTCTCAGTAAACTATCGCAAGAACAAAAAACCAAACACCGCATATTCTCACTCATAGGTGGGAATTGAACAATGAGATCACATGGACACAGGAAGGGGAACATCACACTCTGGGGACTGTTGTGGGGTGGGGGGAGGGGGGAGGGATAGCATTGGGAGATATACCTAATGCTAGATGATGAGTTAATGGGTGCAGCACACCAGCATGGCACATGTATACGTATGTAACTAACCTGCACAATGTGCACATGTACCCTAAAACTTAAAAGTATAATAAAAAAATAAAATAAAATAATTAAAACAAAAACTACTAGGAAACAGACAAAGAACCCCTGACCATTCTTCATAAATCCTGGGCTAAGAAGGAAATCAAAACTGAAATAATAAACCAGTTCGAAAAGAAAGTGAGAGCATTATAAACTGAAACCATGAGATATGGTCAAAGTGTGGTGCAAAGAAGAAAACTGACAGCTTAAATGCCATTCATTAGACAGAAAATAAAAAAATAAACTAAGTATTAAACTCAAGAAGCCAGAAAGAGATTATCAAATTATACCCAAGGAATAAAGGGCAAAAGAATTAAGATAAAACCAGACATTAAGAAAAAAAAGTAAAAAATAACAGGAGCAAAAAAATAAAAGTAGTTTGGCTCTTTAAAAAGAACCATTTATTCGGCAAAAACCTTTCACAGACTGACAAGGAAAAAATGCAAATAATCATTTAGAGGAAGAAAGAGGGTATAACTACAGAGGTAGAAGAGACTAAAACTTAAGGATTACTATGGACAACTTTACAACAAAGTTTACAATCTAAATGAATGATTTTCCTAGAAAATGTAACTTTCTTAAATTGACCTAGACAGACCAAGCGACCTCAAGAAAAACTGGAAAGACAGTTAGTTAGATCTGTTCTTAGAAAGTTTTATCAAATCCCTATTATGTATGATAAACTTTCAAAGCTTAGATGAACAGAAAAAAAAACTCCCAGTTTAATTTGTATGACCAACATAATCCTGAATACAAAAGTGAGTCAGATTAAGAAAAAAAATACTATAAGCTAATCTCACTTATGAATCTAAGTGTAAAAATCTCAAATAAAATACTAGCAAGTTAAATCTTTCAACAGATTAAAATAATCTGTCATGACCAAGCAGGGATCATGATAGTCCCTAAGCAAAACTATACAACACAAAAGCAACAAAACTTCAAGAAAAACCCTACCTTTCTGGCCAGAGGAATGGGTAAAGAAGCCTTGTGCAAGGCTAACAGTAAGGGGAAAATCTGTTTCTGTTTTCTCTTTTTTGTTTCCAACTCTGTCCAGAGAGAGGCCCAAGTCACAGAGCTGAAATGCAGTAATAATGAATCAGAAATCTAAAATCCTAACAGAACGCTTGTCTTGTTGGCAAAAGGAACCTAGAAACAAGGCCCCTAAGGCATCAAGAGAATAGGGAGAATCCCTGTTCCTTCATTTCTTTCACTGCATTGCCTCAAGGGCAGTCCCAGTTGCAGAGAATTATGTCAAAGCCTGGGAAGATAAATCTCAAAAAAAAACAAAAACAAAAAACTCAGTCTTCTAGGCAACAGACTAGGAAAAGGGACCCTGGGATCTGGACAGTGTGGGGAAAATCCCAGGGAAAAGGGAGCTGGAGAATGGGATCCTCTCATTCTTATGTATGGATCCACACAAATCAGCGTTTCATACCTAGGATGCACAAGTGTGAGATAGAACAAAACTAGCAAAAGAAAGGCTTTGAGATCTGAACTACAACACAGTCTACAACCCACCCAAGTTCTAGGCTAACTGCTAAAACAGACCTACAACAGCAAAGCAAAAGCCTTGAAAACAGAACTGACACTGGAAACACCATTCACAAAAAGTAAGACAGAACTTATGGTCTGACTGCCTGCTAAAACAGAACAAAATAAATCAATATTCTTCAGAGGATGTTAATAGAACCTACAGTTTTACAATACAGTACTCAAAATGTCCAAGATAAAATCCAAAATTACTCAATATACAAAGACCCAGAACATCCCAGAATGCCAAATAAATTTCAGAGACAAAGAACTAAAACAAACCTTAAAAAAAAATTCAAACCCAAATTTTAAGTTTTAAAAGATCTTCAAGGAGCCCAGAAAACTGACGGTGGTATTACACATTTTTTTAAGCTTTCAACACATTTCAGCCAAGTCCATTTTATCCAGAGATGCAAACAAAACTGAAGGGAAACACCAATTTTGGTTTCATTACATTCTTGAGATCTGGGTGCCTGTCACTTGTGTCCTTAACAGTTTGTTCTGCATACCCATGGCTGCCTGAGAAGTAGGGGCTGAGTGCTGTTCATCAGTTTGGCCTTCATTTTGAAAAAATATACCAGTCACTTTGAATGAAATCAAATTGTAACTAGACTGTATAGCTCTAACATTCTACTTCCACTGACTTGATAATAGTAAATTACTTGATACAGATTCAGAAACATTTTAGTAGTGCAAAAACTGGTTTTATACTACACTTTAATTCTATCTGAAAGGAGTAAGGAATGGTGAAAATAGCACCTAACCCTAGTTTCAGGATTCAAAACTAGGGATGGGTTTTTATATTCCACTGGTCTTTTTAATGCAAATATAGAATTCAGAGTGTTAGACAACTGTGTACCATCTTGCCTAAAAGAGCCCAGGATTTAGTTTATGTTGATACAAGATACAGTTCCATTAGTTTTTCTTTTTTTCTTAATCCAACTCCTATACTGCAAGTAAATATGTAAATAATTCTTACTTTATAATTATTTTATCACAAACTTTACTAGAAAACTTTATTATTTTAGAGCAAGGAATATGCCCTTTAGGCATCTGAATAATTTAAAGTCAAAAAACAGGAGGAAACAGGTGCAACTAAAGACATCTTCATATGCTCAGAATGGCTACAGCAGTCCACAAAAAACTAACAGCAAGCCTATGTTCCAGAAAATATTACAAGTATTTGGAAACTAGCATCAGTGGAAGATATACTCACGTTTAAGTTATTTACCATGGAACAGTGAAATGTGGAGTACCACAGGCTCATCATATATCTCTGTGACTTCATTTAAACTGTTTGGGACTGTGCAACCTATGTGCAAAAGTCAGAATTCTACTCACAAAATTAAAATCAAAACCTGGCTACTTAACTTTAACTCACGATCACCTCAATGTTCTACTTTTCTTTTACATACCCTCACTCATTATTTGAGTACCTGCTACACTTCAGGTCTTGCAAATACAAAGATGAATGCAGTATAATAACTACAATTAATGACTCAGGTTGTGCATGACGTTCTTTATGTCCCTGAGTCCTCTCAAAAACCTGAGAGGTTACTATATACTGACTGTATCACCATGTCCCATTTTACAGATGAGGAACATGCCCTAAAGTCACAGCACTATGATTCTAGAATTTGAACCCAAGGTGATTTAACTCTAAAGCCTAAATTCTTAACCATAACCCTTCACTAGCTTGAAGGAACTCACTTTCTAATGAAATATACAAATGTAAATGAACACATTAAAACACAAAAGTAAATGCTTTCATTGAAATTTAAGGGTTGTGGGAATTTAAAGGATAGGAGCACTAATTCCGTCTGGAATAATGCCTACGACATGACTTTGAAAATAGTCTTTAAAGATTGATAAGTATCTTCTAGACTAAAAACTGGAGAAGAGAGTAGTCTACAAAGAGAAAAATGTGTTCAAAGGTTCACAACTGTAGAAGGGGGACAGACATCCAAGAAACAATGAAAAATTCAATTGTCACAGCAGAGGGACAGTGGAAAGAGAGTAAAACATGGAAAAAGGAATTTTTACATATAATCTTTATTTTTCCCATGAAGCACAGAGGTGTTTTGAAATAAAAGTAACAATCAGCTTTCCTTTTTTATAAAGTTGAATCTGTTGACAATGTGGAGGATGGACTGGCATAGAGACTGGCGAGAAAAAATTCTAGGCCAGGCGCAGTGGCTCATGCCTATAATCCCAGCACTTTGGGAGGCCAAGGTGGGAGGACTGCTTGAGGCCAGGAGTTCAAGACCAGCCTGGGCAATACAGCAAGATCCCATCTCTACAACAGATTAAAAAAAAATTAGCCAGGCATGGTGGCATGTGCTTATAGTCCCAGTTGCTCAGGAGGCTGAGGAAGGAAGATTGCCTGGGCCCAGGAGTTTGAGGTTTCAATGTGCCAAGATCACACCACTGTACTCCAGCCTGGGTGACAGAGCAAGACTCTGTCTCTTAAAATAATAAAAAAAGAAAAAAAAGAAAAGTCTGTAATGAGTAATCAGTTGCAACAGTCCAAGTGACAAATGATAGCTTTTTTCAGATGAGGCAACAGGGATGGTGATAAGAGAACTTCAAAGACCTAATAGTAAGGATCGGGTTTATGATGATGATTTTAACTAAAAATGAGATAACATATCTCTGGAAGAAACTAGTTTTAGACTCATGTTTTAGAACAGAGATTTCAAAAGGTTTATTCTGGGAATGTAAGAGGGAATATAATAGCGATTGCAAAGCACTCTGAACTGGGTGAGACGTTATAAAACCATATTAGGATTAGACACATCCATGGTAGTAATGTCTTTGAATCTGAGACTGACTTTCTATCATGTTAATTTCCCTGTGTAATGAAATGAGAATTCTTTAGAAATGTATTATCAGATATTTATGCTAACAGGTTATTTGGATACCAGCTGTCACGTAACACTTTAGTAGTTAAAGGTAGTCAAGTCCAGAGAGAAGCTGGGAAGTATGTTACAAAACAAGGTTTAAGTCTTAAAGCACCACCCTATTTATCCTAAAGAGCTGAGAAAGAATGTAGGCTCTAGAACCAGAAAAACCTGGGTTCAGATTCCAGCTCTGTCACTTACTAGAGGTATGGGCCCACATAATTCATTTATTCTCAGTTATATCATCTGTATATTGGAGATAACAATGTGTATCTCACAACATTGCTACTAGTTCCTGGCACAGAGGTGGTAGTTATATTATTGTTACAAATAAATTTTTCCTTGGCATGTTCCTTACAATAGAAAATACCATACTTACTGCCAATTGTTTACATAAGTCAATGCTTCTTAAAATATGCCAAATGTCCAACAATGATAGACTGGATTAAGAAAATGTGGCACATATACACCATGGAATACTATGCAGCCATAAAAAATGATGAGTTCATGTCCTTTGTAGGGACATGGATGAAGCTGGAAACCATGATTCTCAGCAAACTATCGCAAGGACAAAAAACCAAACACCACGTGTTCTCACTCATAGGTGGGAATTGAACAATGAGAACACATGGGCACAGGAAGGGGAACATCACACACCAGGGCCTGTTGTGGGCTGGAGGGAGGGGGGAGGGACAGCATTAGGAGATATACCTAATGTTAAATAACGAGTTGTGGGTGCAGCCCACCAACATGGCACATGTATACATATGTAACTAACCTGCACGTTGTGCACATGTACCCTAAAACTTAAAGTATAAAAAAAAAAAATTTCCTCTAAAGCTCCCTTAGCCACAGAGTAAAGTGAAACACATACCCAAAGATTTGGGTATATAATCTGAAGCCAGCATAAAATTTTTAAGTTTATCTTAATTATATTAGTGTGCATGCTGCACATAACCACATTTAATGGTTCAGATTTTAACTCTATAACATCCCTGTTGCCTCATCTGAAAAAAGCTATCATTTGTCACCTGGACTATTGCAACATATTTAAACATAACCATATTTAATACTAAAATGTTAATCTTCAGATAAAATTGGCAAACTAAGAAAGTGTACCAGGTTTATACTACAGCAATGCCCACAATACAGTGCCTCAATTACCTCAAGATGTCTCAGATTAGATGGCATACTGTACAGATTATGCTGCCTTTGGCAAAAAGCCAAGAAAAAGCAGAACTACTTAACCTAAAACGTAGACCTTTCCTACAGGCAAGAAACATTTAAAAAATAAGTCCTTAAGATACCTACCTATACATTTTGTCCTGAAAATGTACTTGCAGAGCTGCTTTAAGTGAAAAAAGCTTAAAATGTGGGCTATAGCTGGAAAAATAGAAGAAAGTAATAATTATGAATCTAAATTGTAAAACTTTACCTGTTTTCTTCTTTTTATCAGAAGTAGCATCCAAAGTAGTTAAGGGAGTAGAGACGCTTTTATAAGCATCTTGACTACATCCAGGATCATCTTCATCAGAAGAAAATGAAGATAAATGTTCCAAGTTTTTAAGTTCATTATCAACTTTACCTGATGGACTGTTACCGCCAGTTTCAGACACTAAAGGTGTGGGTGTTGTAGATGAAGGCTTGGGAAGTGGTGGGGGACAAAATGTACGAACCATCTGGGTCCCTGGCCGTCTAGTCCTGTTAGGCATTCGTACAGCAAGAGTGGAAAACTGCTGCTTGGGCCCGGATTTCAGAAAATCTAAGAAAGAAGCAATAAATCCTGTTTTCACTTCTGGTTGTTTTTCCTCCACCTCTTTGATCTTCTGTCTCATTTTTTCTTGATGCTGATAACCATCATGGCAGCTTTCTGAGGAAGGAGGAGTATACGGTAAGTAAATATCTGTTCCCCTTGGATTCTGGCGTTTGCCTTGGGCAGGTCTTTTCAGCTGTTTCTGATTACTGTTGTCTTCCTCTTTAACTTGCCCTTTTCCTTTAGCTCTTTTCTTTTGAAGGTTAAAATGCATTAAATCTTGGTTTTCTTCTTCAATCTTGACACTGACTGCATCCCCAGATTGGGCCATGGCCAACAGTGCAAGTGCACTCCTAGCTGGGTTCATTGATGCACCACTGTCGTCACCCCCTAAGGTAAATTCACTCTCTGATGTAGCACTCTCTCCACTTATACTTCTACTACTAGAAACAAACTCTTGGTTTCTGTTATTATTTAATGTACTATCAACAGGAGCTTCACTGTCTTCTTCAGATTCAAGATTGGTAGCAGACTGTTTCTTGAATGGGCCAGAACTTTGCTCCTGGACTTCATGACTTGGTCCAACCACTGCTGAAGTTACTTTAGTTGGTATATTTTGACCAGGTGTTTCAATGTGCTGTTGATCAAGAGTCATTTTTGACTGAAGGGCAGGTACTGGTGAAAGGTTCACAGTAACCTGATTTCCATTTAAGGAAGTATCATTTATATTCTGTGGCTTTCCTACTGTAGCTGTCATAGAGTTAAAATCTGAAGTCACATGCCTGACATCTAATGACTGCTGAAAATGAGATTTAGAATCACCATCTTCAACAGCCTGCATGGTTTCATTTGAAGTTGACTTGGAAAAATCAGCAGGTGTAACTCCACAAGCTGCTGCTGTAGCTGCTAAGATATCATCTACATTTGATAAAATATTTCTTTCATCACTAAGAAGCACTGCCTCTGGGAAACACATCGATCCAAGAGAAACAAACTGATTCTTTGAATCATGTTGATTTGTTTCACTAAAATGGCCCTTTGTTGTTAGATGTTGTTGTAATGGTTTTGAAGACTCAGAGAGGTCCATTTTCATAACTTCAGAATTTTGAGGATGGAGTTGCTGCTGAGAATGATCGCCATTGCTTTGAATAACATGACCTTCCATCTGAAGGAAGGGATGTACTATTTGTTGAGGGCTTTGAACACGCTGTGCTTGTAAAGATGCCTTTACTTGACCTAAACCTGCCTGCAGTATTGACTGCTGAAGAATTTGTAAATCACAGGCAGAATCTAAAAGGACCTGTGTATTAGGAAGAGATGCCTGATGGCCATGCCCTAAAGCATGATTTGGAATTTGAATCTGAGATGAAGCATTAATTATTTGATCATGCTGTTCCTGGACCTTGGACTCATGCACCTTAAGTATGAGAGGATGTTGCTGCTTTAAGTCTTTAGTATTCAACCTTATTTGTGGAGTCTGTATTAAATTAGTTGAGTTCTTAAGATCAAGGGTAGCTGCATTATTGACTTGGCCAATTTGTTGGTTAAGTTGTGTCACTGAACCAACAACACTTTCTTCTTTTTTTGATGCTTGCAGAGCCACCCCAATAACTTGATCTTCAAGACGGGAATTACTTCTGATTACACTCTGAGAATATCTGTCATCTGCCTTTGACACCTTATAAGTTGATTCTTGAGCATTAATTTCTCCATCAGATAGCCTTTGGGTTGATGACTCAAGAGATGCTTGTGGCTGCAACACCTGTAACTCTTGCATTGGAAAACCATCTTCTTGCTTTGAAGATGTATACACATCTGAGTCAAGCTTTCTTTCAGCATAAGACTTTGGGTCAGGGGAAGTTATGTTATTTTGTAATGTCTGACAATGAGTAGAGGATGCAAAAGATGATGACTGGACAGCAGGCAAAAACTTCTGGGACTGGGGAGATGATGACTCTTGAGTCTGAACATTTTGGGAAGAATGCATAGAAATATAATTCTGGGTCGGGCTAGAGTCTGGCAAATTCTGAGCCCGAGAGGCAGAAGAATAAGAAAGAGAAGGGGCTGTTAATGTTAGGGACTCCCCTGAAGCATAGCTTTCTGAAGGACTAACAACTGACAAAACTTGTGATTGAGATGAATAGCTAACCTGTGTCTGGCTAACTGGTGATAAACCCTGAGAGTGACCAGATGAGTAACTTTGAGACTGACTTACTGAAGACAGATCTCTTGTTTGAGCAGGGTAATTCTCATTTGTAACTGAAGACAATACCTCTTGCTGATTAGATGAATAATTAAGCGTCTGATTTTCAGGAGTTATAGTCTGAGATGACCCAGAAAAAGTCAATGTTTTATACAAGGGTGGCAATTTCTCAACCTTGCTGGACCTATAAACCTGTGAATGAATAATAGATGGCACATTATGTGGCTGTACTAAACCGTAATTTTGGGACTGACTAACTGATAAAAGGCTTGGTAGCTGTGCTGTAGAATAAATTTGTGCTTGGCCCGATATTACAGAACTCTGATTATGTAAAGGTTTGGAATAGCTTAGTGTTTGCACAGGAGGAATTATACTTTGAGGTTTAGGGGTCTTGGTTGATGTCAGTGGTTGTTCTGTAGAACAGCTTTTTATTTTTGTAGTAGAAGGAGGATACCCTGATGATGGAATCGCAGATGAGTAAGACTGAGCAAGTTCCACTGAGACCTGGGAGGTCTTCTGTTGTAATCCTCCATTGCTCACCTGAGTGGAATCTCCAATTGGGCTACAGGATAAAGATGACTGCCTGGTTGTTTCCTGAAAATTAACTACACTTGAATTTGATAGATAACTATGTAAGGAGTGCTGTGAACCAGTCAGTTGTGCCTGAATTGACTGGGTACCTGAAGGCCGCTGATGGTGTTTAATAACACTACATTCTCGAAGAAGAGCTCTTTCAATGGAAGCAGTAGAACTAGTAAAGAGAGTTGAACTGTAGGCTTGAGGAGTCTGCTGGGATCCCCCAAGTGCTGAAGGCAACAAACTAAATTGAGGTTGTAAAAGATGGGGTGCAGACTCTTGAGCTGAGCGGTATGTTGAAGACTGAGGTGGTATGCTGTTACTTAATACAGAACTGCCCAGGCGCTCAAATGCCAAAGCAGTTGGAACAGTTCCCTGGGAAGTCTTGATTTGTAGCAAAGGGTCATGATGACTTAAAATTCCATTTGATGTAGTGTTAAAAGTTGAATCCTGAAGCACCAAAGGTGAAGTGGTAGCAAAGTTTCTATTGCTGAAGGTGGTGGGATGCTGATAAGCAGAGAGAGATGGTGGAAGTGTTCCAGTGCTTGGCAAAGGTCCAGTAGCAAACAGCTCAGTTGCTGCTGAGGAATGCATGCCTATGAAGAAAAGGCACAAAGATTTTTATGTAATTATGGCACAATTACTTTATGTTTTCATAGTAATGACTTACATAACCCTCAACTCATCAAAATGTCTTAAGACTGAAAAACCTGACCAGTTAGTTCTGCATATAAATTTTGAAAATTACATTTCAAAATAGCTAGCTTCTTTTTTTTTTTTTTTAAGAGACAGGGTCTTACTCTGTTGCCCAGGCTAGAGTTCAGTCTTGCGATCATAGCTCACTGCAGCCGCAGTGTCCCAAGTAGCTGAGACTACAGGCGCATACCCCCAAACCTGGCTAATTTTTAAATTTTTGTAGAGATGGGGTCTTGCAATGTTGCTCAGGCTATCTTGAACTCCTGGGCTCAAGTGATCCTCCTATCTCGGTCTACCAAAGTGATGGGATTATAGGTGCAAGCCACCACGCCTGGATTAGCTAGTTTTCATAGAGTAAAAATGAAGTTACAATGATATCAGCAATTCATATCTGTAATTGTTATATAATTTATATATAGTTTGATAAGGTCATAGGAAAATGAAGAAATCAGTAAAAATGTACATATCTCTAGTGATTAATTTATCCCAAAGTACCAATGCAAAATACCAATGGACAAACTAAAATGTACATAACATTAAAATGGAAAAAAAAAAAGCTAAACTGCCTACATCTAACATGATAAATAAATATAAAAAAACAGTGAACTGCAGTTTCTTTTACCAAAATATATTCACTTTAAAAATCTCTTGCATTTCAAGCTTTGACTTCCTATGAACAACTTCCCAATCATAATAGATGCATGTTTATCATGAAAAGTTGATCAGAAATTAACAAAGTACTGTCAGAAAGAGACTGTTAACATTTCAGGACAGCATTTTAGCCACATATGGCAAAAGTAAAAATGGGTTTACCCTTGTGATCTGAAAGTTCTATAGAAATTTATTCTAAAGAAATAAGTGCATACAAAAATATTTGTACCAGATATTCATTATAGTTATTGTTTACAGTAAGTAGAAACAACATAAAGTCCATAAACAAGGGATCAATCAAATAATTATGGCATACCATAATAATACTATTGCCATAAACATTAAGGTGGATACATATGTTTTGACATAGAAGGATATCCAATAAAAATAAATAACAAACTGTTAATTCCTCTTTGAAAAGTTAGGAACTATCACTTTCCACTTTATATACCTTTTTACTATTTAAATGTTTTATGTGAACTTCCATTAAATTTTTTTTTCATTTTTGGAAAAATGGGGAAAACAATTCTCTGGCTCTTTGAAAAATATTTTCCTACTTTCCATTAAATATCCAAAAAGAATTATTACTACAAAGATAGAAAATATCTAGTGGCACTTGAAAGAATAAATAACACTTAGAAATGTTTAAAATAATACACTGAACTAGAATAGACTTTTGAGATAATATAGTTCAACTCCTTTGTTCTAGCAATTAGGAAACTGGGGTTGACAGGTGATGTGACTTGCTGAGGGTCAAGTGATATTCATGAAACTCTAATCAATTGACTCTACTGCTCTTTACCAGAGATCTCCTATTGTTCTGCTCTTTACCAGAGATCTCCTATTGTTCTTTTCTGTGTGTTGGGGTGGGGGGTTTAAAACATAATAAGTAAACAGTAATAAAGAACCGACATTTAACTAAATGTAAAGTTACAAATAATGGATTGATTCAGTTTTAATGGTTATTATGAGGTGTTTTATGTCACATAAATCATGTTTAAAGAACCAATTGTAATTACATAGTGACTGACATTATCACAGTTATGCCTAGAATGAGGAAGAGGCTATTTAGAAGGGACAGAGAATATCTGGGGCTTAAGATGTCCCAAATGTGGTAAGGAGCTTCTATTTCTTGAAATCCTTCTATCCAGTAGAGTGATATAAGATCTTTCTCACTTCACTTACTTCTGCATGATTTATTAGATTAATGTAGAAGGGAGTCACAGAGGCTAGCAAATTCCCCACAGTATGCCCACAGACGATATTTTGAAATGCATCTAATGATCATATTGTAATCTCAAACATGCCAAAAGATGATGTTCCTTATCCTAACACACTAACACTAATACCTTCTTCCAACTAATGGTGTATTTATATGTTGTGTATGTTTTTGTCTCAATTTCATTTTTATTTCCCATTCAGAGTACATTAGTTTAGGTCCAGTTTAATGTGCTCAAAAATCCATTAAATTCCTTTTAAATGGCCATATGATAGTAAAATCAGTCGTGCTCTAAGAAAAAATAAAAATAAAAAAACTTCTACCTACTAACCTGAGAGTCCAAGCCCTTCTGAATGCAATTCACTTATGGGATCAGATACAAATTGCAAAAATGAATTGTTAAAAATTGAATCCTAGGCCGGTCGCTTTTGGGAGGCTGAGGCAGACAGATCACATGAGGTCAGGAGTTTGATACCAGCCTGGCCAATGTGGTGAAACCCCGTCTCTACTAAAAACGTAAAAATTAGCTGGGTGTGGTGCTGCATGCCTGTAATCCCAGCTACTCAGGAGGCTGAGGCACAAGAATCACTTGAACCTGGGACGCAGAGGTTGCAGTGAGCCAAGATTGTGCCATTGCACTCCAGCCTGGGCGACAGAGTGAGACTCTGTCTCAAAAAACAAAACAAAACAAAATTGCAACCTAAAAAACCACAAAAACTTTAAAAACAAACTATACAAGAGTAAAAACACTTCACAGAAATATTAACAGATTTTCTTTTGTTTTATTTTAAAACTTCTTCAACTCTCAAGTTTCAGCATGAATATACTGATAGGAAAATCTAACTAAATACATGAAATATAAAATTATTTCAGGAAGTAAAAAATAAAGCTATGTTTTAAAATATTATTTTATTTCGCCAAATCATTGATTATCCCCTTAGAAGCAGGAAAAAAAATGTTGCTAAGGCAAACTGAGAAACTTCTATTAGTGGAATTTACATCAGAATGTTAAAATACTATTTCCTATACCTATCCTTTAAAAACATATTCTCAAATGACATTTCTTAAGACAAAACTCCAAAAAAAATTCCTGTCATACTACAAAAAACAGAAATATATAGATATAATTTCTGATGAGAAACGGTTGAAAAGTAAAATAAGAAAAATGAAATAGAAAAGCACATTATAGACCTTGTAATTATTGCTGGAAAATGGGCACATCATAATATCAACTTGTAATGTCTCTTATTAGTGACTTAATCTATCCAATTAAGGATAACTTTATATAAAACTAACAATGAAATGAGTCCCAAGATTTTTTTTACTATAACACCTACCCATTCTGAAGTCACTAAAATAAATTTTAATCTTTGCTTCTTTCAAGTAGACAAGTAATTGCTAGATATAAACCTTATATGAGACCTTCTTTAATCATTATCTACCCCTCAATGTCAACTTACTAGTTTTTGTCAGAATGCTAAAACTAAATTTCTGCCAGTAATAAATTCTTGAATTTTATCCACCTGAAAATTTTGAAAAATTCCAGGTCTTAAAGTTCAGTGGAAAATCAATATTGTAACAAAACTCCCAGCCACAATGACAAGGCCATCAAATGTATATGTTTCATCAGCATTTTTATAGGACTTAAAAATTCTAAAAACAGAGAATCACCTGTCTGCCAGGATGGAGCCCTGAATTGTGGTAAGAGAGTAGTTCCTGAAGCAGCAGCCTGAGCAGTTCGGGATTCAGCAGTAGACAGAAAATTCATCACTGAAGACTCTTTAGTGTTACTGCTGGCACTGTTCACACTAGTATCAAATATTCCAGAAAGACCTAAATTTGAAGATAAAATATATCCCAAAGTAAAAAAAAAAATTTACTTGTATAAAAGTATATTCCTGACTCTATTTTAAAATTTCTGAAAATTAAGGCCAAAACATTCTACAACCCCAGATGGTTTTATTTTGATAGTAAACATATTAATTTGACCAAGCATATTTATAATTTAAAATCTCCAAAGATGCATGAAAGAAGATCTTTTAATTTATTAATTATATAAATATTCCGTTGGTAAAAACCAAAGCTTTGGTCGGGCGTGGCAGCTCATGCCTGTAATCCCAGCACTTCTGGGAAGGATCACAAGGTCAGGAGTTTGAGACCAGCCTGGCCAATATGGTGAAACCCCGCCTCTACTAAAAAATACAAAAATTAACCGGGCATGGTGGCAGGTGCCTGTAGTCCCAGCTACTCGGGAGGCTGAAGCAGGAGAATCACTTGAACCCGGGAGGTGGAGGTTGCAGTCAGCCAAGATCACACCACTGCACTCCAGCCCAGCTGACAGAGCGAGACTCCATGTCAAAAATAAAAACAAAAAACAAGCTTTTACTCTCATTTCATTTCCCATGGCATGAGTATGTCCTACACATTCAGAACTCAACACATGAAAATTGGTTTTTCTTCTTATTCACTAAATGTACCCAGACTCGTAGTATATTTCACAAGAGAATTGTTACCAGTAGGCTGAGGTGTGGGAGCATATCCAGGAAGCTGATGAGAGGCTGCAAAACTCTGTCTCTGAAGGAGATCTGTTTCAGAGTGTGAGGGATGTCCTTCTTCATAGATTAAACTAGAGGACATTAAAAATCAGTGACCAAAATACACAGTCCAAACCATCTGATAAAAAAAACTTCTAGAAGAACAACTATAAAAGTAGTAGAAACCTTTGACCAATTTCCTGACCTATTGATTCGTGGATCAAACACAGTCTGACAATACTATCACAATGGAGGAAATATATTTAAGATGCATTAGGAAGAAAAATAATACACAGTATTTTCTTTAATTCAATTCTACCTCAAACAAGAGTCTTTTTACTGGGAGAGGTAATGTGGTACAGAAGAAAAAGTAATATCCTGGACAACAGAGAGGTGAATTCATTGTACAGGCTCTACTTCTGGCTTACAGTGTAATTTAAATAAGGGACTCAATTATTGTTGGACTAATTCCATCTGTATAAAAAAAGGACCAGATGAAATAACCTCCATAACCTCTCTAATTATAGTATTCTATGGAATAACAGATAATTCAAATACATAATTAATACTATTTCCCAATAACTCACTGAGAAAACTTCAAGCTCAAACATTTTCAGAGTAGTCCAAAACAAGATTTTTCCCCCTCTCCTTGGAAAGGAAAGGTTATGTTTTTATTTTGAATATTGTAAACCCATAGAAAGAAATCAAAAATACAATGAACACCATATACCTGTCCCTTAAGATTCAACAACTATTAAGATTTTGTAACATTTATTTTTCTCTATACACACATACCCACTTTTTTTTGCTAAACAACTTGAAAATAACTTGGAGATATCATCAGTTGCATCTCATAGGAATGAGGACATTCTTATATAACCAGATATCATTATCAGACTTAAACACATTTAGCATTAATTCAATAATCATGTAATATATAGGTCATATTCCAGTTTCCCCAATTATTGCCAAACATCTAAAAGTTTTAAGCTCTTTTTAACTAGGATCCAATCAAAATTCAGTAATTTCATTTGGTTATTTCTCTAACTTAGTATCAGTGCCTTCACCCAACCCCTAATCCCAAATCCCTTGACCTTTTGAAGAATCCAGGGCAACTAAATTATAAGATGTCCCAAATTCTAGATTTGTCTTAAGAAGACAGGGTCTCTGTCACCCAGGCTAGAGTGCAGCAGCTGGATCATAGCTCATTGTAGCCTCCAACTCCTGGGCTCAAGCAATCCTCCTGCCTCAGCCTCCCAAGTAGCTGGGACTACAGACATGAGCCACCACACCTGACCTGTTGTGTACTTCTTATTGCATCACATGAGGAGGCACACAGTGTCAGTTTGTCTCATTAGTGACGATTCTGAGCTTGAAGTCGTTAAGGTAATGTATCCTTATTAATGTCTGCAACACAGCCTGGTGTGGTGGCTCATGCCTGTAATCCCAGTACTTTGGGAGGGTGAGGCAGGCGGATCACTTGAGGTCAGGAGTTCGAGACCAGCCTGGCCAACATGGCAAAACCCCATCTCTACTAAAAATACAAAAATTAGCTGGGCGTGGTGGCATAGGTCTCGAATTTCAGCTACTCTGGAGGTTGAGGCACGAGAATCGCTTGAACCCAGGAGGCAGACGTTGCAGTGAGCTGAGATTGCACCATTGCACTCCAGCCTGGGTGACAGAACAAGACTCTGTCTGCAAAAAAAAAAAATAAATAAATAAATAAAAAAGCAATGTATCAACATTCCAGTAGTTTTGCATCTTTGTCAATACTTGATCTTTTCAGTCTTCTTAATTTTAGCCATTCTAGGTGGGTTCAGTGGAGTATCACTGGGCTTAATTTGCATTTCTCTGATAACATACGAGGAGGTGCATTTTTCTGTATGTTTGTAAGGCTATTCTTTTAGCTTCTCTAGTGAAGTTTATTCAAATCTTTAGCCCTTTTAAAAGATCTAGGTTGTCATCAATTTCATTACTGGGTATACATCCAAAAGGAAACAAGTCATTCTACCAAGACATTGACTTGCATGTTCATTGCAGCATTATTCACAATAGCAAAGACATGGAGTCAACCCACACGTGCCCATCAACGGTTGACTGGATAAAGAAAATGTGGTACACAAACATCTTAGAATACCACACAACCATTAAAAAGAACAAAATCATGTCCTTTGGGGCAATATGGATGCTGCTGGAGGCTATAATCCTAATCAAATTAATGCAGGCACAGAAAACCAAATACCACATGTTCTCATTAATAAGTGGGAGCTAAACATTGGGTACTTGGAAATAAAGATGGCAATAATAGAAACTGGGGGCTACTAGAGGAGGGAAGAAGGGGGTAAGGACTGGAAAACAAACTGTCAGCTACTATGCTCAGTACCCAGGTGACAGGATCATTTGTATTCCAAACTTCAGCATCATGCTGTAACAAACCTGCACATGTACCCCCTGAATCTAAAATAAAAGCTGAAAATAAAACCAAACCTGGGTTGTTTCCCTTCTTATTGGGTTTTAAGAGTTCTTTACATACCCTGGATCAAAATTCATTGTCAAATATATGTATTGGGAGTATTTTCTCCCAGTCTATTGGCTTGCCTTTTCATTCTCTTTCATTTTCCAGTGTCTTTATTTATTCCTTTTTTTTTTTTTTGAGACAGGGTCTCACTCCGGTCGCCCAACCTCAATTGCAGTGGCATGATCACGGCTCACTACAGCCTCCACTTCCCAGGCTCAGGTGATTCTCTCACCTCAGTCTCCCGAGTAGCTGGGACCATAGGCGTGCACCACCACCACCAGCTAACTTTTTGTAGAGACAAAGCTTGTCCATGTTGCCCAGGCTGGTCTGGAACTCCTGGACTCAAACAAGCAATCTACCCATTTTGGACTCCCAAAGTGCTAGGATTACAGGTGTGAGCCACCACACCTGGCCTCCATTGTCTTTAAATAATGGTTTTAATTTTTGCTCAATGCGAATTATCAAGATTTTTTGTTTTATAGTTTGTGCTTTTGGTGTCCTAAGAAATCTTCACCAACCCAAAGTCACTAATACATTCTCCTATTGTCTTATTTTGTAAGTTTTAATGTTTTTGCTTTTATGTTTAGGTCTGTGACTCATTTTGAGATCTTTTTGTGTGTATGGTATGAGGTAAAGTTCAAGGTTCAAATTTTTCACATTTTCGCTTTTTAAAAATTAGGTATAATTTGCATAGGTAGAATTCACCTTTTCTAGGGCTTTTTTTAATGAGATGAGTCTTGCTCTGTCGCCAGGCTGGAGTGCAGTGGTGCGATCTCAGTTCACTGCAACCTCCACTTTCCGGGTTCAAGCGATTCCCCTGCCTCAGCCTCCTGAGTAGCTGGGACTACAGGCACCCGCCATCACACCCGGCTAATTTTTTATATTTTAGTAGAGATGGGGTTTCACCATGTTGGCCGGGATAGTCTTGATCTTCTGATCTCGTGATCCACCCGCCTTGGCCTCCCAAAGTGCTGGGATTACAGGTGTGAGCCACCGTGCCCGGCCTATTTTTTGAGACAAGAGTCTCACTCTGTTGCCCAGGCTGGAGTGTAGTGGTGTGATCTTGGCTCACCACAACCTCCACCTCCTAGGTTCAAGCAATTCTCCTGCCTCAGCCTCCTGAGTAGCTGGGATTACAGGCGTGCACCACTGCGCCAGGCTAATTTTTTTTGTATTTTTAGTAGAGACGGGGTTTTGCCATGTTGGTCAGGCTGGTCTTAAACTCCTGACCTCAGGTGATCTGCCCACTTCGGCCTCCCAAAGTGCTGGGATTACAGGCGTGAGCCACTGTGCCCAGCCCTCTAGTGTGTTTCATACCTGCACAAACAAACCACAGAAACCAAGGGAGAGAACACTTCCATCACCACAAAGATTCCCCCTGCCTCTCTGCAGTGAACCCATCCTACCACCAAGTCCCCAGATCTGTTTTCTGCTTCTGTGATTTTGCCTTTTCCAAAATGTCATATAGATGGAATCATTTAATATGTAGTCTTTGTGTCTGGCTTTTCACTTAGTGTAACACCTCTGAGATTCATCTATGTTGTTATTTCTATCAGTGATTCATTCCTTTTTATTGCTGAGCAGTATTCCATTGCATGGTTGTACCACAGGTTGGTTTGTTTTTTAAAACCTTCTCACCAGTTGAGAGACATCTGGGGCAATCATGAAGATAGCTGCTATACACATGTGCATAAGTTTTTGTGTGAACATAAGTTTTAATTTCACTTGAGTAGAGAGATGGCTGAGTTATACAGTAATGTATCTTTAACTCAGATAAACTGCATGTTTTCCAGAGTGGCTATAACATTTTACATTCCCACCAATAATGTATGTCTAGTAACTCTGCATCCATATGGGCCCTAGGTATTGTTAGTTTGTAAGTTGTTACTTAAAAAAAAAAATTAGGCCGGGCATGGTGGCTTACGCCTATAATCTCAGCACTTTGGGAGGCTGAGGTGGGTGGATCGCTTGAAGTCAGGAGTTCAAGACCAGCCTGGCCAACATGGCAAAACCCCATCTCTACTAAAAATACAAAAATTAGCCAGGCATGGCGGCACAGGTCTGTAATTCTAGCTACTCGGGAGGCTGAGGCATGAAAACCAATTGAACCTGGGAGGCGGAGGTTGCAATGAGCCAAGATCACACCACTGCACTCCAGCCTGGGTGACGGAGTGAGACTCTGGCTCAAAAAAAAAAAAAAAAAAAAAAAAAAAATTAGCCATTCTAATTGATGTGCAATAAGTATCTCACCATCTGCCATGTAGAAATCTTTAGTAAAAGTACTACTGAAATATTCTGCCTATTTTTATTGGGTTGTTTTCTATTATTGAGTTTAGAGAGTTGCTTATATATTCTGGAGCAAGTTCTTGGCCAGTTATGTTTTGCAAATATTTTCTCCCACCCGGTGGCTTTCATTCTTGCAACAGTATCTTTAGAAGGGCAAAAGCTCTTAATTTTGATCAGTTTTTAATTTATCTATTGTACTTTTGGTGGTGTACCTAAGAAATCTTTGCCTAATTTAAGATCTCAAAGATTTTCTGTTTTCTTCTGGAAGTTTTATAGTATTAACTTTTCCATTTAGGGCTATAATCCATTTGGAGTTAATTTTTTATACGTGGTATAAAAGGTTGATACTCATTTTTAAAATTTCAGTGTGCGATGGTTCCAGCACTATATATTGAAAAGATTATTCTTTACCTATTGAATTGTCTTGGCACCTCTGTCAAAAACCAATAAACCATATATATGGGTTTCTATTTCTTGACTATAGTGTTACACTGACCAATGTCTGTTCATATAAATCAATCCACAAATTAACTATATTTTTATACAACTGTGTTTATAGTGTCTTCAATTCAATAACACAAATCTTCCAAATTTGTTCTTTTTCCAAAATTGTTTTGCTGTGCTAGGTAGTTCCACATACATTTGAGTTAGCTTGTCAATTTCTATGACAACAAAAAAACTGTATTGAATCTAAACATCAATTTGGGAAAAACTATACCATCTTAAAAGTACTGAATCTTTTAAGCCATGAATATGGTATAGCTGTTTCTGATCTTTAATTTCTCTCAACAGTCTTTTGTAGTGTTTAGTGTATAATTCTTACGTGTATTTTGTTAAATTTATCCCTAAGTATCTTTTGCTATTCTGTTCTAAATGATTTCGTAAAAAAACAAATTTGGAATACAACTTTCATACCATAAAGGTCACCCTTTTAAAGTATGCTAATCAGTGGTTTTTAGAATATTCAGACTTGTCCAACTGTCACCACAATCTAATTTTAGAATATTTTGATCACCCCCCCCCCAAATAAACGTGTATCCGTGAGCAATTGGTCCTATTTCCCTCCTCTCTTCTGCCCCTGGCAATCACTGATCTACCTTCTGTCTCTATGGATTTGCCTATTCAAAATAACTCATAAAAACTGAATCATACTACATGTGGCCTTTTATGACTGGCTTCTTTCACTAAATATGTTTTCAAGGTTCACCTTATTACAACATGGATATATCAGTACCTCATTCCTTTTTAGGGCTGAATATTCCATTGTATGGATATACCACATTTTGTTTATCCATTCATCAGCTGATGGACATTTGGGTTGTTTCTACTTTTGGGCTATCATGCGATGCTATGAACATTCATGTACAAGTTTTTGTATAGATATATGTTTTAATTTCTCTTGGGTATATATATCCAGGAGTGAAATTGCTGGGTCAAATGAAAACTCCATGTTTAACATTTTGAGAAATGGCCAAACTGTTTTCCAAAGTGGCTGTACCATTTTACATTCCCACCAGCAAAGTATAAGTTACAATTTCTCAACATTCTCACTAATATTTATTATCTATATTTCTCATCTATAGTAGACATCCTAACAGGTGTGGAGTGGTTCTGATTTGCATTTACCTCATTATGACTAATAATGTACAGCATCTCTGCATGTGCTTACTGACCACTTGCATCTTCTTTGGACAAGTGTCTACTCACATGCTTTGCTCATATTTTAACTGGGTTATCTTTTTATTATTAAAGTATAAGAGTTCTTTAAATATGCTGGATACAAGTCCCCGATAAATCTGATTTTTAACATTGTTTTCCATTCATTGGTTATCTTTTCACTTTCTGATGGTATCATGTACAGCACAAAAATTTTTTATTTTGAAGTCCAATTTATTTTTTCCTTTGTCACACTCATGCTTTTGATAGCATATCTAAGAAATAACTTGTAATCCAAGGTCATGAAGATTTATGCCCATGTTTTCTCTAAGAGTTTTTTAGTTTTAGCTTTTACATTTAGGATGACAGATCTATTTCAAATTAATTATTTTATATGGTGTGAGGTAGGAGTCCAGTTTCATTCTTTTGCTACTCAAAGTGTAATGTAGAAATCCCTTAATACAAAAACCCAAATGCCCAACTGCTATTTTCAAAATACTCTTACGATTTTATATGCTTTTAAAATGATCATAGCAATCATTCTCTATATTAAAACAAGCTACATGTGTATTTCCTTACTCTGGCGGACAGAGCCCAGAAGCAATGACACTCCAGCAGCAAAGAATATACCTAGTGCCCAGATTGGTTTCTCGTACCATTCTCCAAGAAAAAGGAACCAAGGCTCCTTGGAGAAATGGCTGATTCTAGTACTGGGGCAGGAAATATACAAGATGAGTCTGGAGTATCTTGTAGTGCCAGAAAGTAAGAAAGTGCTAAAAAGAAAGGGGGCAGAGAGGGAGGGAGAAAAAAAGAGAGAAAAGACATTTATGTCAAAGGAACACACAAGCTAATTGAAAAGAGTTCCCAATGACCAAAGAAGGAACATTTTGAGCAACAAAATAGTACTGGCTTGTAACCCGAAGTATAAAATATATATCCATGGGTCCATACTGATAATTATTAAACGATTGAATAAATAGAGAGGAAGAGACAAATTTCCCTTGAAGAATTCCCAATTAATTTGTGTAGATTCTCTACCCTGAAGGAGGGAGACCATAACTCCCCACTCAGGTGTGGACTGCACACAGTGACGCCTTTCCAAAGAGTATAGTATTGAAAGGAGGAAAAAAAGAGTAACTTTACAGTGTAGAAACCTGACAAGAATCGACCAGGTGATAAAGGCTTTTATCAGTAGTGATAAATCACGTTGATAGTATGTACCACTGACAGGATGTGATGAAAGTGACACTTTGCCCCTGTGGTCTCCCTCCTCAAAACCAGTAACACCGGTCTAAACATGAAAAGAAAAAACATTAGGCAAATTCCAAAAGAGGGGTATCCTACAAAATACTTGCCCAGTACTTCTGAAAACTGTGAAGGTTATCAAAAGCAAAGTAATAAGAGGTTGAGGCCAGAGAAGTGCTTGATACCAGACTGAGCAACATAGCAATACTCAGTCTCTAAAAAACTTTTAAAAATTTGCCAGGCCTAGTGGTGCTTGCCTGTAGTTCCCAGCTACACATTTCGGCCCAGGAGTTCATAGGTGATCATGCCACTGAACTCTAGCCTGGATGACAGAGCAAGACTCTGTCTCTAAAAAACAAAACCGCAACAACAAAAACAACAAACTAAGCTGGAAAAACTGTCATAGATAAGAGGAGACAGAAAAAGACATTAAGTAAATCTATGGAAATCTGAATAAACTATAGACTTTAGTTAATAATACTGTATTAATATTGGTTCATTAACTGTAACAAATGTCCCATACCAATGCAAGATGGTAATAATAGGGAAAACTAGGTGGGGGGTGTATGGGAACTCTATACTATGTTCCTGATTTTTCTGTAAATCTAAAACAGTTCCCAAAAATGAAGTCTACATTTAAAAAAATGTAAGCCATGCTAAATCTAAACACAACTTCCTAAGCGTTAGAATAATTATTGATCTAATTTATAAATATCAGGGGTTTTTGGGGGGAAGAGGGTGTTCCTTATAAATCTTTGCTAACTCCAATCACTTCTTGAACAGGCAAGGAATTATTACACCTAACTGGTTTCCTTGCCTCTGCTCTTGCCCCTCCTTCCCCTCATCCTCAGCCTGAGTCATTCTCTTAAAAAGGTAAAATCAAATCATGAAAAACTTTCCAACGGCTTCCCACCTCACAAGAGCCACAACTTCTTACAAAGTTCTCAAGGCACTACATGATCTAGTTGCTGCTCCCTTACACCTCTGATTTTAGCTCCTATTTTTTACTCCCAGCCAGACAGGTCTCTTGCCTCATCCCTCAAACTCACTCCTCATTTCTCCTTAGGTCTCTGCTTAAATTTCACCCCTCAAGATTTCCCTGACCACCCCATATAAAACAACATCCTTACTCTCCACATGCCCTAACCCTCTTTATTTTTCTCCATGCATTAATAAACACTCAACATACTATATGTATTTACTATATATAGTATGCTAGTTTGCCCAGTATGCACTGAAAGGTAAAATCCTGAAGGACAGGGCCTTTGCTTTATTCACTGGTACATCCCAAGCACCCAGAATAGTATGTGGTACACAGCAGGTAGTCATAAATAATTACAACCCATGTACAGTTTCGGAAGAGAAATCAGCTTCAAGTTAGAGCTCAATAATCTCTCAAACTTCTACTGAGTGCCTACTTGACTGGGCAGGCATCCTGTTAAGGACTAGGGATTCAAAAATGAAAGATTAAGCCAGTAGGTCACTCCATGCTAATTAAAAACTGAATTATCTGAGACTTAATATTATTAATTTTAGGCATTATATCAGGATTTCATATAAGGCCAAAACCTACTTGAGCTACCATCTAATGATATTAATTACTGAAGCACAAAACAAGAGAGCTCCACATCATAAGTCACAGAAAGCAATACAGAGAAATGCTGTTTTTTTTTTTTTGAGACAGTCTCACATTGTCACCCAGGCTGGAGTGCAATGGCACGATCTCAGCTCACTGCAACCTCTGCCTCTGAGGTTCAAGCGATTCTCCTGCCTCTCCCAAGTATGGGACTATAGGCCGGTGCCACCACGCCCAGTTAGTTTTTGTATTTTTAGTGGAGATGGGGTTTCACCATGTTGGCTAGGCTGGTCTTGAACTCCTGATCTCAAGTGATCCGCCCACCTCGGCCTCCCAAAGTGCTGGGATTACAGACATGAGCCACCACACCTGGCCATAAAATAGGGTTTTTTAGTATCTTGTGTTCAATGGGATAAAGATTACATTTGACATTAAGTTAGCTGTGAATAAAGCAACAGTAGTTAACTGAATTAAGAAAATATTAATAAAATCTCATGCCTCCCTCAAAAAGTTAAACATCATTACCACATGGCCCAGCAACTCTACTCCCATATACCCATGAGAATGGAAACATGTTAACACAAAAACTTGTACATAAATGTTCATAGCAACATTATTCATAATAGTCAAAAGGTGGAAACAATCCAAATGTGCAAAAACTAACAAATGAATAAACAAAATGTGATGTAGTCAAACAAAGGAATATTATTCACCCACGAAGAGGCACAAAATACTGATACATGCTACAACCTGGAGGAATCTGGAAGTACTATGCTAAATGAAAGAAGCCAAACACAAAAGACCACATATAATTCCATTTAGAGTCATGCCCGGCTGGGCGTGGTGGCTCACACCTGTAATCCCGGCACTGCAGGAGGCCGAGGTGGGTGGATCACCTGAGGTCAGGAGTTCGAGACCAGCCTGGCCAGCATGGCAAAACCCCGTCTCTACTAAAAATACAAAAATTAGCTGGGTGTGGTGGCATGCATCTGTAGTCCTAGCTACTCAGGAGGCTGAGGCAGGAGAATCACTTGAACCCGGGAGGTGGAGGTTGCAGTGAGCTGAGATCACGCCACTGCACTCCAGCCTAGGCAACAGAGCGAGACTCTGAGACTCCATCTCAAAAAAAAAAAAAAAAAAAAAAAAAAGAGTCATGCCCAACATAACAATGTTTCAATCAACAGACCACATGTACAACTTACAATACCTTATTTTTACTGTACCTTTTCCATGTTTAGGGGTGTTTAGATACACCAATACTTACCATTGTGTTACAACTGCCTAGAGTATTCAGGGCAGTTAAGATCCTGTACAGGTTTGTAGCCTAGGCTTGACAGATCATACCATATAGCCTAGGTGTGTACAGTCTACACCATCTAGGTTTGTGTAAGTATACCCTAAGATGTTTGCACAGTGATATAATTGCCTAACGACACATTTCTCTGAACATACCCCTTTTGTCAAGTGATGCATGGCTATATATGAAATGTCCCAAACAAGCAAATCCATGGAGACAGATTACTGCATTTGCTAGGGTCTGGGGAGAGGGGAAACTAGGAAAAGACTGCTACTGGGTATGTGGTTCTTTATTAGGTAATGAAAATGCTCTAGAAATTAGATAATGGTGATGATTGTACAACCTTGTGAGTATTCTAAAAATTATTGAATTGTACGATTTAAAATGGTCACTCATCCATGTAAATTGTATCAATAAAAATTATATTCATCCAGCCGAGCGCGGTGGCTCATGCCCGTAATCCCAGCATTTTGGGAGGCCGAGGCAGGTGGATCACCTGAGGTCGGGAGTTGGAGACCAGCCTGACCAACATAGAGAAACCCTGTCTCTACTCAAAATACAAAATTAGCCGGGTGTGGTGGCGCATGCCTGTAATCCCAGCTACTCGGGAGGCTGAGGCAGGAGAACTGCTTGAACCCAGGAGTTGGAGATCACACCATTGCACTCCAGCCTAGGCAACAAGAGTGAAACTCCATCTAAAAAAAAAAAACAAAATTATACTCATCCAACCTTAGTGATCATTTTTAGTTTTTCATGAACTACGCAACACTACCAAACAAGAAGGTGGTTTCTAGATAAGCCTTGCTGTCATGCATGTATTCAATCTTTTATGGTTGGCCCATCTCCATATACCATATAATAATGTTTTTTAAAAATCTGTGCTTTATGGTTTTAAGATCAATTTCAGAAGGTATTAATCTTAGCAATAATAATCTGATAGTACTGGTCTGTTGAGATTGTTTATTTTTTAATCAAAAGCCAGAATTTCTTTTTTGTAATCCTAAAAGGAAAAAGCATGCCTCAAAACATGGTCTTGATTTGTAATTCCACGTTTGGACCAGTATAGACTCGTCTTTGAATATAGGTACATTTATGTAAGATAGGACCTACTGTGGCCCAGCATAGCCCTTCTTAATCCCCAAGCCCTGGGTAGTCGTGGTAGGGAGAGAATAGTAAACTTTTACCATCACCTTACAAACTCCAAGTATTACCTCAGCTAAATCCTAGAGGAGAATGAACCAAGTCTCAATCTTCATATTCCCAGCCCTAGCATAAAACAAATCTTCTATCTCCTCCCCACACTCATGAGTAAGGTATGAAATTGAGGACAAGGAAGGTTAGAATTTTGCAAAGGGAAGTATCATCTTCTTTCAGTCACTGTCACATTTAAAAAAAAAATTATAATTTTCTCAAATAACCAAAACAGGCCAGGTGCAGTGGCTCACACCCATAATCCCAGCACTTTGGGAGGCCAAGGCTGGAGGATTGTTTGAGTCCAGTAGTTCAAGATCAGCCTGGGCAACACAGTGAGACCCCATCTCTACAAAAAATAATTAGCTGGGCATAGTGGCACCTGTAGTCCAAGCTACTCAGGGGGGCTAAGGTGGGAGGATGGCTTGAGCCCAGCAGGTCAAGGCTACAGTGAGCCGTGATCAGGCCGCTGCACTTCAGCTTGGGGAACAGAGCAAGACTGTCTCAAAACAAAAAACAACAACAACAAAAATTGAAACAAACCAACAAAGATTAGTTATCTGATTACCACTCTCTACACTGTTTAAGTGTGACCATTTTTTAGTCAACTTCACTATAACAAAGAAAATTAATTTCTAAAGCAGATATAGCTGAGGCAAAAAATTCATCTAAAATGTCCACTCATGCAGTGAAGATGCTATATGACTGTAAGATAAAATGCTTTTAAATATATGCTCTTATGGTTTATACCCAGATATTAATAACATATAAACCTACACCTTGGGTAGCCTACTCTTATGTTTATGATGCTTAAGAAATAAAACACATTCCAGGTTTAAAAATCAATTAGCAAATGTTTCACGAAATATGTTAAATCTGAGAAAACAAGCCAGTACTTGCACACAAGTAATAAGTTACTTAAGCACTGAATAAATGATTTTGCCTTAAGTAGTCATATCACTTTGTTCTTTTTGTGTTAAATAATTTGGTCACAAATACCTAGAATATAATAAAAATAGAATTCTCTTTAAGCTTTGAAAATATTGTTACAGTTTTAGGTATATCAGCTTTTCATAGTTGAGAAAGATAAACATTCTGGATTGGAAGTTAGGAGCCCCAAATTCCAGTCCTGATTCTGCAAATAAATGCTACAAGACTTTGAGCAAAGTACATAATCTTGTAGAATACTTGTTTTCCTACTTATAAAGCCTAATGTTCTTTGTAGTTCTAATATTCTCAGTTAAGATAAATATTTTTACTTTATTTAGCACACAGTATTCTTTGGTATAAAATCCGAATAGAAATAAACACTAAGTCCACTGAATTAAATCTGCGTGGAACTCTAGCATATACCTATCCCATTCATACCTAAATGCCAAATATTTTAAAATCTTTGTTTTAGCTAATCCAGTTTGATAATTTAAAAGCAAAAACATGTAGCCTAAGAATAATCAGCTCTTATTAAGAAATTATTTATCATGAATTTGAAAAAATAAACGAGGGAACTTTGAAACAACTGTGTAACAGCTGTATAAAAGCATAGCTCTGCAAACAGGCTACAGGATTCAAATCCAGTTCTATATAAATTCTGTGACTTAGAGGCTAGCCACACAGATAATTAGTTAGACTTAACCAAGTCCCCGTTTCCTCAACAGTAAAATATGGGTAATAGTAACACCTACCTTCATCAGGTTGTTGTGAGGGTAAATAAACAATAAAGCACATACGGTCAGCAGCAACTAGCACAGTCCAGCAACTGGCGCATAATGAATGCTGAATCAATGCTATTATTGTTGCACCTAAAGGTAAGTTCTGCATTTATACAACTGACATTTACTGACTGCCAAGTGTTATGCTAGGAACTAGAGAAATAAAAGAGCATAAGTAAATAAACATAACACAATCTGGGAAGACTTCCTCTAGGACATGACAACTGAGTATTAAAAGGACGAGGAAAGACCGGGTGCGGTAGCTCGCACCTGTAATCCCAGCACTTTGGGAGGCCAAGGTGGGCGGATCATGAGGTCAAGAGATCGAGACCGTCCTGGCTAACACGATGAAACCCCGTCTCTACTAAAATAAATACAAAAAATTAGCTGGGCATGGTGGCGCGCACCTGTAGTCCCAGCTACTCGGGAGGCTGAGGCAGGAGAATGGCATGAACCCAGGAGGCAGAGCTTGCAGTGAGCTGAGATCGCGCCACGGCACTCCAGCCTGGGCGACAAAGCAAGACTCCATCTTAAAAAAAAAAAAAAAAAGGAAGAGGAGAAATTATCCAGGGAAAGCAAAAGAAAAGAAGGTTCCAAGAAGATAAAAATCACATATATGAAGACCTAGAAATATCCCTAAGATGGCACATTAGAACTGTAGTAATTCAGCATGGTTGTATTGGAGAACAGGGATATGAGGTAAACAGGAACCAAACTATGGAATATTATATACCAAAATAAGGATCTCACATTTTATCTTCAAGGGAATCAAGAGCCTCTCAAGAATTTTAGTAAGAGTTAAATTTATACTTTTTTGAGACAGGGACTTGCTCTGTTGCCCAGGCTGGAGTGCAGTGGTGTGATCATAACTCACCCTAGGTGTGACCTTCCAGGCTCAAGCAATCCTCCCACATCAGCCTTCTGAGTAGCTGGGACCAAAGACGTGCGACATCATGTCTGGCCAGTTTTTTAAATATCTTTTTACAGAGACAGGGTCTCCCTATATTGCCCAGGCTGGTCTTGAACTCCTGGACTCAAGCGATTCTTCCACCTCCACCTCCTAATGTGCTGGGATTAAAGGCGTGAGCCACTTTGCCTGGCCTAAAGAATGGTTAGTAACCAGCCGTGCTCATCAGCATCACCTGGTTAGTTTTTTCAAACTATATACATCCAGATCTCCCTTTCAGAAATTATTGATTAGTAGTTCTGACATGTGACATGGGACCCTATAAGTTCACTTTGAAAAGTTCAAAAGAATCATTATCTTAGATAATCTGATAAATACTGTGCAGAACAGAGCAAACCTTAAAGAGAGAAGGCCAAGATCCTACTGCAGAAATCCAGGTAAGAAATTATGAGGGCAAAACAGTGGCAATAGCTAGATACTTAGGAATTCTTAAAAAATACAATTGAGAAGACTTGCGGGGAAGACAGGAATCATTAATGACAGTGAGCCACCCATAAGGCTGAACAAACATGGACGGTTTCAATTTTGAAAGCACTGAGTTTGAGGTGTTAAAGAGACATATTGTGAGAAATAATTGAAAGAGGGCTAATGAATATTCCTACTTAGGACTCAGAAGAGAAATCTGAGCTGGAAATAAAAAATTGGGGATCGTTACAAATTGAGTGTTTTTTGAAGTCATGGAAGTAAATGAAAATGTCCAAGAGTGAGTCACATCAGAAGTGGGCTAAGGGCAGAAATTATGGAGACACTGCTTTACACATATGACCAACAATATTAATTTCCTGCTTCTCAAGGATGTTACTTATCTGCAAATCAAAATTCCTTGCAACTCAACTGAAGTACCACTCTTCCCTCTTCCACTTACGATATCACAGAAATAAATGAGTAATAATACTATTATAGGGTGTATTAGTCCATTTTCACACTGCTATAAAGAATGACGTGAAACTAGGTAACTTAAAAAGAAAAGAGGTTTAATCGACTTACAGTTCAGCATGGCTGGAGAGGCCTCAGGAAACTTACAATCATGGCAGAAGGTGAAGGGGAAGCAAGGCATGTCTTCACAAGGTGGCAGGAGAGACAGCAAGTGCAAGGGAAACTGCCACTTTTAAATTGTCAGATCTCATGAGAACTCCTTTACTATCGTGAGAACAGCATGGTGGAAACCACCCCCATGAGCCAGTTACCTTCCACGTCAAGGTCTCCCTTGACATGTGGGGATTACAATTTGAGATGAGATATGGGTGGGGACACAGAGCCAAACCATATCATAGGGATCAACTCTATCTTATTTAAAGACAATGAGTAATCATTCATAACTTGGTACTTTTTTATTTTTTTATTTTTTCTAAAAAATAATGGGATACATGTGCAGAACATACAGGTTTGTTACACAGGTATACATATGCCATGGTGGTTTGCTGCACCTACTGACCCATACTCTTAAGTTCCTTCCCGTCTTCCCCCACCACCCCCAGGAGGCCCTGGTGTGTGTTGTTCCCCTCTCTGTGTCCATGTCATAACTTGGTACTTTTAAAATCAATTACCTGAGATGCAGATTTAAGGGAAAGGTAGAGGAAGAGGAAACCATAAGGAAGAATAAGAAAGTTTAACTAAAAACTTAAGAGGAAAACCAGGAATGTCTCCAAAAATCAAAGGAACTGTAAGTTTCAAGAAAGGAGGACTAACTGCTGCAGTAAGATTAGACAGCTAGAGAAACCGTTTGAGGAGACAGTAATAATAAATCAAGCACAGCTATAACATACATATTACATATATATTACCTATACAATTATTACATTGTACTATCTCCTCCCACAACCCCTTGTGCTACAAAGTTCTGTGGACCAGAAGGCTAGGACCAAAACAGAAAAAGCCAACTGGAACAAAAAAGTAGTTATAACAGTGGCATGAGGGAGGTAGGAAAAGGTAGGGAACAGGAATAAGAAAGTGCTTGTAAATCCTAATTTATGGCCTAGATCTAAAATGTCCATTTTGATTTTTACTCTATTTACCTTTGATCTTAAACTTTTTGTTTAAAAATTCTCATTATATTGGCAGTGTAGCTGCAGAACATTTCTAAGGTATCCATTTCAACATGCTCAACATTATTTTCAAGGGAAAATTTCAACTTAAGTCTCTATGTCTTTACTGAGTATATGCATGCAAAAGGTAGGAGTGAAAGGCATACACAATGACAAAGTTCCTGCCATCATGACCTATTGTTAACTATGGGGTATTAAACAGCATACAAGTGTCTAGCCAATTCTACAAAATAGAATAAAACAAATATATGGCTGAGCAGGGTAAATTAATTTATTCAACAAATATTAGATATTATGTACCAGGCAATGAGCAAGGCACTGGGGATATAATAAAAGGATAAGTCTTTGAAGAGCTTACAGTTTAGTTGTGAGACAGGGTGGTAAATAAAAGGAAAACAACTAATAAAACAATTATAAACTCTATCAAATGAATAAAGAAGAAAAAAGTCTAAATACAGAGATTATGGGAGAAAGAGGACACAGTAATCAGCAATGCCTCCTGAAGAAGGGATCTTAAGCAAGCCCTGCCCCAAACCAAAGGAAGAGAAAGAACAGTTAGGAAAAGGCCTGAAGTGGGAAAAGTCTGGAACATAGAGAAGCTGAAAGAAGACCAGCATATTGTGAGTGTATTAAGGGAAGTGGGTGAGCAGTAGGAGATCGTGGAAAGGTAGTAGTTAACGGTCAGACGTGGAAAACCTTGTGGGCACAATGAGTCTGGATTTCATTCCAACTGCAATGGAAAACCAAAGGATTTTTAAGCATGGGAGTGTCTAAATTACATTTTTTAAACATAGCTACCTGCTACACAACTTCCCTTAGTTTCCGAACTAAAATCGATACCAAGGGAATCCTAAAATCAAAATACACCTTATAATGTCATGACCACACCCCCCCATACACACGACTCCCAAGTAGCTCCAAGTTTCATGAGAAATTGCTTTTAAAATAAATGTTAAAGGATCTAGAGTTTAGGACAGGCGCAGTGGCTCACGCCTGTAATCCCAACACTTTGGGAGGCCAAGGTGGGTGGATCACCTGAGGTCAGGAGTTCGAGACCAGCCTGACCAATGTGGCAAAACCTCGTCTCTACTAAAAATACAAAAAAACTGGCCAGGCGTGGTGGTGTGTGCCTGTAGTCCCAGCTACTTGGGAGGCTGAGGCAGGAGAATTGCTTGAACCCAGAAGGCGGAGGTTGCAGTGAGCCAAGATCGTGCTATTGCACTCCAGCCTGGACCACGAGAAGGAAACTCTGACTCAAAAAAAAAAAAAAAAAAGATCTAGAGTTTAATGAACTTGGCTACCAACTGCTGAATAATCTCACGTCATCTTTTAGTTTAAAAAAAATCAGTGAAAATATCAAATCGATAAAGCTGTTGATGATAAAAGATACTTCCCTTCCTTGAACCCAATTTTAGAGAAAATAGAGGTAGAAGAGGCAGATGAGTCAAACATGCTAAACTTTTCAAGAAATGAATGCGCAATAAATAAAAAGACAATCACAAGTGTGGCACAGACATGGGGAAATTGGAACGTCCATATATTTCTTTTCATTTTTTGAGATGGAGTCTTGCCCTGTTGCCCAGGCTGGAGTGCAGTGGCGCGATCTCAGCTCACTTCAACCTCCGCCTCCTGGGTTCAAGCGATTCCCCTGCCTCAGCTTCCCAAGTAGTTGGGACCATAGGCGTGTACCACCACGCCCAGCTAATTTTTATATTTTTAGTAGAGATGAGGTTTCGCTCTGTTGGCCAGGTTGGTCTTGAACTTCTGACCTCACGTGATCTGCCCGTCTCAAACTCCCAAAGTGCTGGGATTACAGGCGTGAGTCACTGCGCCTGGCCCATATATTTCTGATAGGAATACAAAATGGTACAACCACTTTAGGAGAGAAAAATTTGGCAATTCCTCAAAATGTTAAACATAAATTTGCAACAGTTCCACTCCCAGATACCTACCCCGGAAACATGTTCATACAAAGTGTTACATGCAAATGTCCATAGCAGCATTATTTGCAATAACCAAAAAGTGGAAACAACCCAAATGTCCATCAAAAGAGTTCGGATAAACAAAATGTGCTATGTCTATGCAATGAAATATTATTCAGCCATATACATCATTAATGATCTTTACCAAAAATCCTATTTTATTTTGTACAAATGATATACTCAAGCTGATTAAACAGAAGATGTTTGTTTTCACTAAGAAAGGTCAAATTAGTAGTATGGAATTTCCTATCTAGTGGGGTGGCAGAGTATATTAAAAAACCAATATATCAGTTCCAAAGAGTATTCACAACAAAAAGAGACAGATGTTGGCATTTGTAACTGCTGCCCAAGAAAAATACTGCCAAAGTCAAGGCAGCTAAGAATTTCTGTCTGCTGTTTCACAGGGAAATAATGAAATGTGATGGTGATATGGCATATGCTTGGCTACATCCATGATAACAAGAGCCACCAAGGCCTGGATTGGACAACTCCAAAATTGCATTTCATCATCTTCTTTTTCTATTTGTCATCATTTGCATTATCAATCTTTCTTCTGGACAAAGACAAGATTTTTTGGTCCCAAGTTTTCCCCTTATTTCCAATATTTCAGTTTTTTTTTTTGTAATGCTTTCCTTTTCTTTTGAGAAAGTGTCTCATTCTGTTGCCCAGGCTGGAGAAGAGAGGTGATCATGGCTCACTGCAGCCTTGACTTCCTGGGCTCAAATGATTCTCCTGCCTCAGCCACCTGAGTAGCTGAGACTCCAGATGCATGCCACCATGCCCAGCTAATTATGTATTTTTTGTAGAGACGAGGGTCTCCCTATGTTGCCCAAGCTGGTCTCATACTACTGGGCTCAAGGGATCTATGCCTGCCTTGGCCTCCCAAAGTGCTGGGACTACAGGCATGAGCCACCGTGCCCAGCCTATGCTTTTCTTTTAAAAGAAATACATCCATCAAAGCAAATTATTTTGTGTTTGCATGTACTAGCTACCTGTAAATACCAGGCATGTTTATTTAAGAGACAGACAAAAGTGGTTATATGGGCCCTGGATGGTTATCTCTTATTTTGGCTACAAAGGAATGAATAAAAATGAACTAACATATAGCTGGTTACTTCTCAACATGTAACACAGTTCATATTTCCATGATTCAAATGTATGCGTGCTATGAAATGTTTTTTTCAGCTTTTTCAATGTATCCTTTTGTTTGTGGCTTAGTCTTTCATTTACCAAATTAAATTTTCTCCCTTGTTTGAGAAAACCGTAGAGTCAATTTTTCACTACATCACAATTTTATGTATTATTATTAACATAGTCTATTATTTCTGGCATTAGATAAAGGAAATCTGTCCAAAAATACATTTATCACAATTCACATCTGAATATGAACTAGAATTACAAATGTTTTCATATCTTTGGTTTAATACAAGAATTTAATAACATTTTAGGGTAGAAAAGAATATGTTCAGGTGAATCAAAATCCAAAATTGTATTACTCATTTTATACTCAATGTGCTGTTCCTTCCTTACAAACTTTTAGAAAAGTCATCTGAAATCATCTAGAAGCTTAAAAAGTTTGATGCTTCTGTTTTCCTAAGGAAATGTCCACAAATTTGTAAGCCAAAGACTCATAATAAAACCAGTAGTATTTTATCCTGTTGTGACGGTACTATACTACTTATACTATTTTAATTGTACTATACTATTAGAAGATTGACTTCAAGTACTAAAACCAATGAAATATGTATAGGTTGCCTTAAAATATCCTACATATTGTAGTTATATCAAAAAAAATTTAAGTCTTTATCTTTCAGAGTTCTCTTTCATACTATGGTTGAAAGAGATACATAGCCTGAAACTTGCTTTGAAATGATACATGGGAGTTGGGGGAGAATGTAGGGATATGCATGAAAGAAGACTGACCATGTGCTAAAATTGTTGAAGGTGGGTAATGGATACTCAGGGGTTCATTATACTTTTCTCTCTAAATTTGTTTGGTTTGAAATTTTCTGTACAAGTGTTGTTGTTGGCCAGGTGCAGTGGCTCATGTTGATAATCCCAGCACTTTGGGAGGGTCAGGCAGGAGGGTCACTTGAGCCCAGAAGTTTGAGACCACCCTGAGAAAATAGCAAGACCCCATCTCTACAATGAACAAAAACAAAAATAAACCCGAATTTAGCCAGGCATGGTGGCACATACCTGTAGTCCTAGCTACCTGGGAGGCTGAGGTGGGAGGATCACTTGAGCCCAGAAGCTTCAGGTTACAGAGAGCCACTGTACTCTAGCCTGGATGACAGAGTAAGACCCTGTCTCTTAAAAAACGGAGTTTTGCTCTTGTTGCCCTGGCTGGAGTGCAGTGGCACCGATCTCGGCTCACTGCAACCTCTGCCTCCCAGGTTCAAGCGATTCTCCTGCCTCAGCCTCCCAAGTAGCTGGGATTACAGGCATGCACCACCACACCTGGCTAATTTTGTATTTTCAGTAAAGACAGGGTTTCACCATATTAATCAGGCTGGTCTTGAACTCCTGACCTCAAGTGATCCACCCGCCTCAGCCTCCCAAAGTGCTGGGATTACAGGTGTGAGCCACCATGCCCAGCCCAGATTTTTTTAACTTAAAAAAAAAAAAAACTAAAAAATAGTCTTTTTTATAGTAGAGAAAATCAACTTTAAGGTGGCTAATTCTTGTTCTGCATTATTAATTCACAACAAAGGCTAATGTAAAGGAAGAAATTATAATGAATTTTAGAGGAGTATATATTTTGAAACAAGTTACACACCAAAAAAAATTATAACATATTAATCAAATGTCATAACACACAAGTTTACTATCTTTTAAATTTTCCCTAATAAGCATATCTGTTAAGAGCAAATAGTAGACATACTGTGAAATATGCTTGATATCTATGAAGATGGTGCTAACATGACCTTCTTAAAAGGCAGCCCAGTAGATCAAGATTAGTTAGCTGGTATGCTAGATTAGCTTTTAAAAGCAAGTTTGGAACTTTCAACTCCTATGCCTTATTAAAACACAACTTACGAGTCTTAGAAACAATTCTAATCATTACCATGTTAGAGGATCAGATTTGAGTCAAAAACTTGCTGTTTAAAAAAAAGTAATACAAAGGTATTAACAAATAGCAAAAGACCATCTCTAAGTTTTGGGTTTCTTGAGGAGTTGGGGTTTCTGGCATAGGCACAGTTCTACTTAATTCCCATCCTTCCGAAGGGTTCACACTTTCACTTTGACATCATTCCACCAGTCCCTTGTGGCTCTGGCCAAATCAAACTCTGACTTGAAGTAGTTTAATGTCTAAAGTTTTAGTGAGAATAGTACCAGCTGCTTTACCAGAGTAATGTTCATCTTGCAGTTTTGCTCAACCTGAGAAATGTTTTAAAACGTTAAGCCATCTAATTTAAGCAGATCCAAGCAAAAGTATTTTAGCTTATCCACATATTTGTGTTTGCTTCACTGGGTCAGACAAATCTGGTCTCAAGTTACTTAAACAGGATCAGTGATCACACAGTAATGAGAATGATGGCATTAGGCCATATGAAAATTTCATTATTTTATGTTTAGTTACACCCCATAAATGCCTACATGCCTAGCAACATAGGACAAGCTACACGGTCAGGATCCCTAAAGAGTTGTTAACTTACAGAGGCCAAATTTAAACTCTGAAATATTAGACAAGTAAAAGTAGAATATCCCCCATTAAACATATTCTTTATTAAATCAGTATTCATTGAACAGTTATTATATGCCAGGCAAGTGGGGGAAAACACAGCTGAAGTTCTACTGTCAAAAAACACCCAAGCTAAAGGACAGAGACTACAATAAACAAGAACAGAGAAGTATTTATATCAAGGATTGATAAATGTTATGAAGAAACCTTAAGCAGGGTTGATGGTGATGGGGGTGCATACCATTCTTTTGAGGGTACTAGCAGAGACCACTGATCAACATGAGGAACTCACGCAGATTATCTCAGGGAAAAGTGGTCCTGGCACAGGAAAAAGCACAAAGACCCTAGATAAGAGCATTCCTAACACCATTCTAGGAACAGTGAAAAAACTGTGTTTCACTCAAAGGTAAAAGAGAAGATGGTTCTGCAAAAAAAAAAAAAAAAAAGAGTGGATATGCTGAAACCAGGCCCACATCCTCTCATTTACCTCTTCATATTATACAGCATCCATACACATATTCATATTCACGGCTAGCACATTAAGAAATGCTTACTACTGGCTGGGCGCAGTGGCTCACACCTGTAATCCCAGCACTTTGAGAGGCCGAGGTGGGTGGATCACAAGGTCAGGAGTTAGAGACCAGCCTGGCCAGCATGGTGAAACCGCGTCTCTACTAAAAATACAAAAATCAGCTGAATGTGGTGGCGCATGCCTGTAATCCCAGCTACTCAGGAGGCCAAGGCAGAAGAATCGCTTGAACCTGGGAGTTGGAGGTTGCAGTGAGCTGAGATCGCACCACTGCACTCCAGCCTGGGTGACATAGCAAGACTCTGTTCCCCTACAAAAAAAAGAAAAAGAAAAAGAAATGCTTACTATTGCCTTGACTGCAGAAAGGCCTAGACTGAAAAGCCCTGGCTAGACTGGCCTGAGTCAATGTAAGGAAACTGTGTTAGTAGCAGCCTAGTAACAAAGTCACCCAGCATGTAGCTGAAATTAAAACACCAGAAGCAGCAATAGGGATAAACATTAAACAAAGAAATAAGATTTCCTGTAAGCAAGTTAACCCAAGGAACAGATAAGTTTTTTACAAAACTTGTAGTCTCATTTGAATTAGGGGCAAAAGAAACTTACAGGGGCTGGGTGTGGTGGTTCATGCCTGTAATCCCAGCACTATGGGAGGCCAAGGCGGGTGGATCACTTGAGGTCAGGAGTTCCAGACCAGCCTGCCCAACACAGTGAAACACTATCTCTACTAAAAATACAAAAATTAGCTGGGCGTGGTGGTGGGCGTCTGTAATCTCGGCTACTTGGGAGGCTGAGCCAGGAGAATTGCTTGATCCCAGGGGTGGAGGTTGCAGTTGCAGCAAGCTGAGATCGCGCCACTGTACTCCAGCCTGGGCGACAGAGCAAGACTGTCTCACAAACAAACAAACAAACAAACAAATAAAAAACTTACTGAAGCACCCTGTTTCCCAAGGTAACATTTTTTCTTCTCATTTCAAAAGTTAGCACTTCCAAGTCATTGTTCAATCATTTCAATAAGCCTGCCCAGTCCACTTTGTTTGTAAATCTGCAACGCCTCCTCCATCCACATCCCATTCTGCCTAATTCTGCTTTTCTTTTTCTGGTATCACCTCCCAACATACTAGATAATGTACAGTTATGTTCATTTTCTAATTAGCTGTCTCAACCCATTCACCTCAGGATCTTGGTTTTGTTCTCTCATGTATCCCAAGCCCCCAGAATAGTGTCTAGAATATGAGAGGTGCTTCAGTTAAAATCTCTGAACTACCCATACCCTACGGCAACCATTCAGTCTGGTATAAGCCCATGTCCCCAAGTTTTCTGCAAAAACTTTTGGCAAAAGTATGCTCTGGGAAAATGATTCTAATTTTTTAAATAATGGAAAATATAACCTCCCAGCATAAATGTTAAATCCCAAAGACCCAACATCCTTCTTCAAAGTATTCTATCATTAAACCTCTTTCTGACTTCATTTGCCAATTCTATTTAATCCTATACCCTCAACTTCCCAAAAGGATTTTTCCCTGAAAGCTTATGATTAATAGCACGGTCTCTGAAGTTACACCTCCTGGGTTCAAATCCTGCCTCTGCCACTTACTAGCAATGATGTTGGACAAATTAATAAATCTCTCTTTGCTTGAGTTTCCTTGTCTATATAACGGGCTAACAATAGTACCTACATTCTAGAATTATTATGAGAAGTTAAATGAGATAACACTATAAAATTATTAGGCCAGTGCTCAGCACACAGTAGGCATGTAATAGACACTATCACCTACAATGGCAAAGGCTCAGTTCTCAGCCCTTCATTCTTCACCCTCAAAGACCTTAATCTCTGAGATTCCACTATTGTCTCTATACACATGTCCAGTCAGACTCCTAAACTCACCTGTCTGGTCTTGTCAGCTAAGGAAAAATACTTTGGGGAAAACAGAAGCGTTGGAACAAAGGAAACCTGGTGGGACTTTAGATCTGGTGGTCAAGGAAGGTCTTTGCGAAGAGATGATATTTAAGGAGATAAGAATGTCAAGAAGCCAACACTGACAAGATCCAGGTCAGTGGTTCTCAAAATCTCCTCACTGGACAAGCAGCATAAGAATCACCTACAAACTTGTTAGAAATGCAAATTATTGAGCTCCACCCAAGACCTATGGATTCAGAAACTCTGGAGTTGGGCCCAGCAACCTGTGTTTCAACAAGCCCTCTGGGTGGTTCTGAAGTACCACTGAGCTACAGCAAGATCCTGCCAGGGAAGGGAACTGCCAGGCTTGTTCCTGCCTTGCGACATTTGCACTTGCTGCTTCCTCAGATCTCAGGGAAGTGCACTTCCTCTAGGAGAAAATTTTCTCAATAATTTGCCTGCCCGACTCCTTCACCCAAGAATGTAAACTCCACAAGAACAGAGATTTTATGTGGATTTTTTTGTTGTTTTTTTGAGACAGGTCTCACTCCCTATGCCCACACTGGAGTGCAGTGGCACAATCATGGCTGACTGCAGCCTCCACCTCCCAGGCTCAAGCGATCCTCCCACCTCAGCCTTCTAAGTAGCTGGGACCACAGGCGCATGCCACCATGCCAGGCTAATTTTTGTATTTTTGTGGAGACGGGGTTTCACCATGTTGCCCAGGCTGGTCTCAAACTCCTGAGCTCAAGCCATCAGCCCATCTCAGCATCCCAAAGTGCTGGGATTATGGGCACAAGCCACCACACCTGGCCACTCCCTATCCTTTAGAGTGGAGAGACTAAACTCCATGATCTGTCATCAGAAGCCCTCTAAAATCTAGTACCAACGCTCTGTGGTACAGTGTTACTCTGGTGAGCTCCCCAGTGAACCACACCTTTGTGTAGTTTCCCTCCCATGACAATTCTGCAATGGACCAGGGACTGCTTTGACCAACAGACTGGCAGAAGTGATGCTGTGCCAGTTCAAGGCCCAGCCCTTAACTGGCCTAGCAGATTCCATTTCCTCCCTCTTAGAACACTTATTCTTAGGAGCTCCTTCTTTGTACTAATCCCTTATTCCACTATGCAACATTAGCAATAATTCAGATCAGTTTGTATGCAATCTACTTGACAAATGCTACCATGATCCCCTTGAACTCAATATAATTTTCCCCACTAAGTCCCTGAATTATTTTTGTACCTCTGGAATAGTCTGGCAAGTATTAATAGCAGTTATTTCATTCATTCATTGAATGTTTAATGGCACAATGCATCAGACATTGTTCTCAGTGCTGACAATAAAGTTAATAATCTATATGCTATCCTATATGCTAGACATCACTCTAAATACTTTTCTAAGTTTTTCCATTTAATCTTCAAGAATTCTAAAAGTGTCCTCATTTTACATAAGGAAACTGAGGCACAGAGAGGTTAAGAAACTTGTCTAAGATCATACTGCAAGTGGTGGAGTCAAAATACAAACTCAAACATTATAACTCCAGAGCTTATGCTATCAACTACTATACTAACCTGCCTTGTACAGATGTGAACAAGACAAAGAGCCCTGTTCTCATGGAACATGCATTCTATCAGTGATGGTTAGTGGTATCGGGAAAGGGTGGTAATAAACGATACATATAAATCAACAAAATTACTCCAGAGAGTGAGAATGCTCTGAAGAAGTAAAACTGTCATGTGTCAGTGATGTGCAGTTACTTTAGACAGGGCAGTCAGAGAAGGCCTTTCTGAGAAGGTAACATGTGGGGAAAGACCTAACTATCAGCAAAAGCAGAAGCAGCAAAGCAAAGACCTGGAAAGAAAACTTCAGTTAAAGAGAATAGCCGGTGCAAAAGTCCTAAGACACAAATAATCTTAGCATGTTTCAGGAACAGAAGTAAAGCCAGTATGGCTGAAGGATGGTGGTGGGAGGGGAATGACATGAGGTTGGAGAAATTAGCTGAGGCTTAGATCATGCAGGGCTTTGTAGGCCACGATAAGTCATTCGATTTTTTTTTTTTAAGATGGAGTCTTGCTCTGTCACCTAGGCTGGAGTGCAGTGGTGCGATCTCGGCTCACTGCAGTCTCCGCCTCCTGAGTTCCAGCTATTCTCCTGCCTCAGCCTCCTGAGTAGCTGGGACTACAGGCACCTGCCACCATGCCCAGCTGATTTTTGTATTTTTAGTAGAGACAGGGTTTTGCCATGTTGGCCAGGCTGGTTTCGAACTCCTGGCCTCAAGTGATCCTGCCTCAGTCTCCCAAAGTGCTGGGATTACAGGTATGAGTCACCACACCTGACCAAGTCATTGGATTTTACTGATTAACACTGGAAGGTTCTAAGCAGGGTAATGACATTACCTGACCTATACTTTTGAAAAGTTAATTCTGGCTGTTGCATACTTAATAAATTACAGAAGGCCTAAAAGGAGGCAAGAAAAGCAACAGGAGGCAACTGCAATTATCCATGCAGGAAATTATGGATATGGAGATTGAACCAACAGGATTTGCTGAGGGACTCAATATGGGAAGGAATGAAATGAATCATGGATGGCTCTAACCTTCTGGACATAAGCAATGGAGTAAATGGTGATAATAATTACTGAGGTGGGGAAGGCTAGAGGAGGCCCAGGTTGAGAGGGTGACAATCATGTTTTGGATATGTCATTTTGGAAATACCTATTCAATATTCAAATGAAGATGTCAGATGCTAGATATGAATCCAGAGATATAAATTTGAAAGTCATCTCATATATATGGCAACTACACCTAGGGTCAGTGGAGAGAAAAGAAAAAAGGACAGAACTCCAAGTTTCTGAGCACTTCAACATTTAGAAGCCAAGCAGAGAGGAAGCAAGTGCATTACCCTCTCACCCTCCAGATCACAAGTTCTTTCAGAGGCAAGACAGTGTTTTTTTTTTTCATTTTTGTGGCACCCTGCAGAACTCAGCTGAGAAACAGAAACTGAGAGATGGCCACTACATTTTAATGAGTGATTGCATGCTTGTCACTTGATTTCTCAAGCTTTCACTGCAGAAATATAACTCAAGGAGATACAGGTAACACTGCCTTAACAATTGCAGGTACTCAAATATTTGTTTAATGAATAAAAGAAAACTGTGTTTTGGTAGACATACTTTAGTACTCATTGTTCCAGAGAACATACCAAGGAAAGGAAGAAACAAGTAGTAGCCCATATCCCCACCCTGCTAACCAAAGATAATCACAAACTTACCCTTCATCTTGGTCCCAACTACAGGGTAGAGGGGGAATGGCATTAGAGGCTGCAACAGGAATAAAGGGGCTTCCAATTCCCACACTGAAGCAGAGTTCTGGCTTTCATGATATAAGTATGTATTAAGCACCAACTATATGCCATGGATTAAAGTAAATACTAAGTACTACAAATATAACAGCAAAACACATAGGGGTTCTTCAAATAACCTCCATTCTGAAGAAGATACGTATTACATAAACAATACATAGATATATATTTCTAAGAATATGAAAGTAAAATAAAATATTCTGTGAAAACATATACCATTGCACAAAGCAACAAGGAGTGAGGGTTGAAAATACTGCAGGTTTCTCACATGAGATGCCTTAACAAGTCAGTCTGGGAGGTGGGGATAGGGTGAGAGTTATCTAAGTGAAGGTAAGACGATGTATGAAAACCTTAAGGTAAGAAGGAATTTAGGATGATTCAAAGAATTTAATACAGGCCAGTGCGAGGCATGGTGGTTCACGCCTGAGAGGCCAAGGCAGGAAGACTGCTTGAGGCCAAGAGTTCCCGACCAGCCTGGTCAACATAGCAAGACCTCATCTCTACAAAAAATTTAAAAATTAGCCAGGTGTGGTGGCACATGCCTGTAGTCCCAGCTACTTGGGAGGATCACCTGAGCCCAGGAGGTCGAGGCTGCAGTAAGCTGTGTTCATACCACTGTACTCCACCCTAGGCAGCAGAGTTAGACCCTGTCTCAAGAAAAAATAAAAAAGAAAATAAATTAAAAAAAAATTGGTCAGTAAATGCAGAGCCATACAGAGCACATTACAATTTGTGTGTGTGTGTGTGTGTGTGTGTGTGTGTGTGACAGGTTCTCACTCTGCCGCTCACGCTGAAGTGCAGTGGCACCATCACAGCTCATGGCAACCTCCACCTCCCAGGCTCAAGCCATCCTCCCACCCCAGCCTCCAGAGTAGCTGGGACCACAGGCGCACGCCACCATGCACGGCTAATTTTTTCTATTTATTTTTTGTAGAGATAGGGTTTCACCACGTTGCGTAGGCTGGTCTCAAACTCTTGGGCTCAAGCAATACTCCCACTTCAGCCTCCCAAAGTGCTGGGATTACCGGCGTGAGACATCACGCCTGACCATATTACAGATGTTTAAAAATGTGACCCTAATATGTAGGAGTAGCCATGGAAAGGCTTCAAGCAAAGGACCAAGAGCAAACTTGTAGATCTGTGTTTTTAAAAATCACTCTGGATGGCATAAGAAGAATGAATTGAAGAGAGGAAAGAAAAGGTCCAAGATGACTAAGTTAGGAAGCTACCACAGTTGTCCAAGTGAAAAATAATGGTGGCTTGGACCAGCTGGAGCAGTGGATACAAAAGAAGCAGACAGTTTCAAGACATTAGATTCAAAACAGTAGGTCTTAGTGACTGAGCACACACAACTCCCACCATCTGGCCTGGGCAACTAAGTGGACAGAGGTATGACTTACTGAGATGGGCCTCACTAGAGAAGCAGAGGTGTGATGGGTGGGGAAAGCCTATCATTAAGCTCAAGTAAAAGGTCAAAGAGGTAGTTGGTTATGTGATCAGGTTTTCAGAAGAGTCTGAGGTCCTGAGAAGAGTCTGCTCAAATATGGGCATCTCCACTGAGATAGTATTTAAAAGCATGGACGTGGATGTGAGTCCTCAGGAGAAAGCAAGGAATGAACAAGAAATTTATCAATCCCAAGCCCTGAGGAAACAGTAACATGCAGAGATTAGACAGAAGAGGAGTAAACACCAGTGAAGAACAGGAAAAAGCGTTGGGCCAGAAAAGTAGGAGGAAAACCAGGCAAGTGCAGTGCTATGGAAGTGAAAAGGAATATATTTCAACGAGGTAATGGTCAACGGTGACAAAGAACACTTAAATAAGGATATTAATGATGCTTAGGTTTCCAGGCCAACTCACAGAAACTCATTTCACATATAGGTGGATTACAGCATTCCACTATCTTACAATAAAGCAGTGCAGTACACTGGTTATCACATAGGCTCCAGATCTGCAATGCCCAGGTTTCAATCACAGCACCACTATTTACTAGCTATGTAGCTGTAGGTATAAATTACTTCATGTCTCTATCCCTCAGTTTCCTCATCCATAAAAGGATGGTAAAAATAATGCCTACCTCAAAGGATTTTTATAATGAATTTTGATAAATGAATGTATGTATTCATTTATTCATGATAAATGAATTTTGATAAATGAATGTACGTGTGACTTAAAACAGCTAGCACAAATTAGTTGCTCGTGACGTAAATGACAGCTACTATTACTTACAACACGGTTTCCATGGGAAAAAACTTTCTGAACTCTAACAATGGAAGTTTGTCTGAAATAACCTTTCATTAACTTGAGATTGTTCTTACGCCTTACAAATTATGATCTATAAGGCCTTTTCCCAAAAACCTTGAGGAAAACTCTAGATTTGAAATGTATCAAACAAATGTCCATCATATAGAAACTGACAGGTTTTAGAAGAGCTAATCATTACTTTGGTTTTTCAGAGGAGTATTTATCATACTCATTATACCTCATACTAAAAAAAAGTATGCATTAGGAATTCTAAAAACTGGTGCCAAAAGTTATTTCAAGTTAGAAAGGCAAAAAACAGGCCAGGCACGGTGGCTCACACCTGTAATCCCAGCACTTTGGGAGGCCAAAATGGGTGGATCACCTGAGGTCAGGAGTTCAAGACCAGCCTGGCCAATGTAGTGATGAAACCCCATCTCTACTAAAAATACAAAAATTACCAGCCTGGCCAATGTGGTGAAGCCCCATCTCTACTAAAAATACAAAAATTAGCCAGGTGTGGTTAGCTACTCAGGAGGCTGAGGCAGGAGAACTGCTTGAACCCGTGAGGCAGAGGTTGCAGAGAGCTGAGATCACGCCGTTGCACTCCAGCCTGGGCAACAAGAGCGAAACTCCATCGCAAAAAATAAAATAAAATAAAATAAATAAACCTATTTAAATACAAAATATTTCCATTCCCTTACTTTCTGGTGCATATTCAAATACGAACACATCGATTATCACCATAAAACAGCCTGCCTCTTCCTGTTGTGACCAAGATATAAGTATCAAGTACAGAATGCGGCAATGGATCTGCAGACTCTTGATGACCTTCTTATTTCCCAAGCTATGCAAAGGTATTTACAACATCCAAAACTGCACCCCAAAAGGTATTTCCAACTGCGTGGTGTTCAGCAAAGGACATGTTCATTCATTTAGTTCCTAAAACGAACTGAAATTAGCACAAATAAATGAAGATTTATATGGCCAGTCCTTATCCCTGTACTTTCCAAGTACCTAGCAAGTACTCTGAGAAATATTCAAAAATCTCTCTATAAGCCCCATTTAAGGTATAATGCTGGAGTTTCCCACTCTATTTTTCCACTGTTAGTACAATAAAACTACCTAATAACTAACAGAGCTGTTGTATTCAAAAAAGTATTGTTTCAAACTCATGAAAAGCTGTTTATCATGTACCTTCCCATCAACTGATGAAAATGATGTATTTCAAGACCAAGAAGGCATAAAGTAGGATGTTAGATCCCTGTCGGCAACAACTGAATGTCATTACCATCTGTCAGCTTCTGAATAGGTTACAGGAAACAAGGTGACAGACAGGCTAATTCTTTATGGATAAGTATCCATATTACATCATCACAACTAGTACTCATTTGCACCTTCACAAGAAACTGCCACAAAGGGGAACAAAAACATTCAACTGATACGTGCATTATGAAAAAGCTTTTTAAAATGGTATAAAAATATAAATAAGCTTCTGAAGTGTAGAATATTTAGACTTACAAGGCATATTTCAGATTTGCCATTTTTGATATAACTGAAATCAAAGAGGAATATTTGCACAGTTTGAGGAATAAAATGAGGTATAATTCAGAAGTGTAACTCTGTACAGATGGCCTGATCCCAATACAAGATGTTAACAAAGCAGGCTGGCGGGGGAGGGGGGTAAACCTGCATTTTCTATGCTGTATTTTAGCTGATTCCCCCCACCGCTTATTTTTTAAAAAAGCAGGGGGAGAGGGCATGAGGGGTAATATTTAAGATTCAATAACTTCTAGTAAACAGAAAATAAATCTCCTTTAGATTATGTGTGCCAAGTGAATCTACTTACTGTTTTCAAGTGTGTTTGGGAAGTCATTCCGTGTTACTCTGATAAATAACATTTGGAAAATATGACAAGTAGATTTTAGTTTCTTGCCTCAGAAGTATTCTACCAAAAGAAGTAACTAGGTAGTATTTCAGTTCCATTTACCTAATAAATATTTTTCATTTAAAAGATAAAAAATGCGGCACAAATACCTATCATGCTGTTCAATGATGAGAAAGTAATTTTCATTTGTAAATTATCCTAGTCAATGCAAAAAGCTACTTGAAAAAGGATAGTCAAATTACCATCAGCAAGAAATAATGGGTGAAGTGCCAAACGTCTTTCATGAAACTCCTTAAAATGGCTTACTTGTATGTAATACAAAATTATGGCTATTTCTGAAAGGTTTCAGCATTTAATTACTTAGCTCCAAATTGGCACATCACATTATTTTTGTTAACTCCCAAGTCTTGAAAACAAAGGGCCTAAAATTTTCTGAGAAAGCTTATATCCCTATTCTTGAAGCAAATTTTTCTCATTCTTTCACAACCGTCCCAATGGACAATCTAAGACAAAGACCAGCTACCCTTCACACTTATTTGCTCAATCATGAACGTAGAACTTTCGTAAAAACAAAGAAGATAACCTGGAACACGGTGATGTATAAACTTAAAACAAAAGTTCACTTCCGTCGTGAAAAATAATGAAGAAATCTGATGAGATCATAAAGCCACGAAGCTTCCTGTTGGTAGCTGAGGATGAAGTCATTAGCAACCCAGGATTCCCTGGTCCATGTAATCAGAAGCTGCACCTACCAGATTCTGTATTGTTCGGGAGAGGTGGCTTTAAAACACCCCGCTCACCAATCCTCCAAACCAGACCACGCCTTCCAGTTATCATTCAAATGGGACCGTTTCACAGTGTGGCACTACTACACATTTCCCGCGAGCTTAATATCAAGTAGGAGTCAAAATTTTAGATTCCCTTGGTCATGCAAGATGAACTCTTGAACCCCACGCTACATAATGCACCCGGACCTTAAAGGCCGAGATGGAGAAGCATGCTTTGGTTCTTCAACCTTTACGGCCTTCACTAACCCCACCCCAACCCCCGCCCCATTTCTTCCCAGCTCTCAGTCACCCCGAGGCATAGAAGGCAAAGAAAGATTCCTTACTTCCTGCTGTTGTTAAAAGGGGAGGAAACCTAAGAGCAACTTTGAACGCGTGGAAGAAAAATCGCCTAAATCTTGGCCACCAGCGCAAACATATGTCACCCGGCCCTGGGGCCGCGTTCGCGCCCTGCCGGGCCCCCTCTTCTGCCCTGCGCCCCGGGGATTCTCCCGTAGCCCAGCCCTCCCGGGTCCCCCAGTGTCTCCGGGACGCGGTTCCGCGACTCTTCCTCTCCCGCCTCCGCAACCCTCACACGCCGGAGTCCCCAAGACCGCATTGTCGGCCACCCAGGTTCCAATACAATGGATCGCCACTGCCCCAAACTCTCCGGCGCCCCCTTCGGACCCCCGGCGCCAATCCTGGGTCTCACAGATCCCGAGTTCAGCCACGAGCCCAAACTTCACCATGTGAGAGCCCAGGACCCAAGAGGTGACGGAGCCCCACGACTCCCGCCCAGCTATTCCTTCACCCGCCGTCCCCAGGCGCGAATCCTGCACCGGGCGCCCCCACCTACCCGCGACCACCCCGTAGGAGTCATCAGCCGCCTCCCCCGAGCTGGGCGAGGGCGAGCGGAGGGCTCCCCGCCCGGCCCAGACCTCTGGGCGGCGCTGCAACCGAGCGAAGGCCCCAAACGCATCCCCGGCCTTTCCTGGTCCACCGCGACCCCGCCGCCCACCCTCCCTACCTGGCCTTGAGGCTGGGGCTGCTGCCGCTACTGCAGCTGCCACTGCTGCAGCTGCTGCTGGCGGCGGCGGCGGCGGCTCGGGGTTCGTAGGCCCAGGCTGGGGCGGGGGGCTGCGCAGCGGCGCTGGCGGGGACGGGGGCGGCGGGGGGCGCGGGCGGCGGCGGCGGCTCGGTGAAGCCCGAGGTCGCGTAGTTCCTGTCCATCGTGGGGGTGGCGTAGGGAGGGCGGGCAGCAGCGGGGGATCCTCCAGGGCTCCGTGTGACGGGGGCGGGCAGGGAGAGGGGGCGGGGGAGGAAGAGGGGGCGGCGGCGGTGGAGGGAGCTGCCCCCTCACATGGCCCCGGCGAGCAGGCGGGAGAAGGGCGCGCTGGCGAGTCTGGGCCGCAAAGACCCGGGCCGCGGCGGGCGGCGAGGCCCCAGCTGGGCGTCAGGGAAGCGGAGGCACCCGCGGCCGGGACTCGCGGCGACGGCGGCGGCGGCGGCGGCCGCTGCGCCCCATGTTGGTGGATTTCCCAGGATGCACCTCCCGCCCCCCTCCGCCCCGCGGCCTTGCCCCGCCTCCCCTCTGAGCCCCGCGCTTGCCGCTCGCGGGGCTGGCGGGCGGCCGCGAGGCCTCCGCCACCGCAGGACGCTTCGCGAGGGACAGTTGGGGCCGAGAAGGCGCGGGTCCTGCGGGGCCCGGCCGACTTCAGGGACTCCGAGGGGCGCCCGCCGGCCGGAGCCCGCGAACCGCAGACTTCCCGCCTTCCGCAGCCCCGAAGGGAGCTGTCCGCACTCGCCGCGGCCCGCGTGGGAAGGGAACGCGCCTGGCTATCGCCCCGCGCGGGGGAGGGGAAGTGGAGTGGAACCCAGCGTAGGGCGCTGCTCAGGGGTAGCCGGGTCAACGCTTTGCTTGGAGCTCACTATTTGACCCTTCGGGTTATTTTGAGGGACTCCAGTACTCAGTTCCCTGATCGCGATTTCTTTCTCTGCGCCCCAATCCAGAAACAGCTGAGCGAGCTCTTTTGCAGTTCCGCTTACTCCGTCCCCAAAGCTTGCTGGGCTAGAGGACCCTTTTCCTGCTGTTAGGGGAGATTTATATTCAAAGAGATTCAAATTCAAACGTATTATTTTCCAATCCTCGCTGAAAGGGCCTTTCCCAAGGGCTCTTATTAACTTTCCCCACCCCCACCTTGGGGATTTTTCTCACTCTGGGTTTCAGAATCTTCTATCCCAAGATAGATAACCACCTCTTCATTGATTAATCCAACTACCATCTGGATGACTTTAATTACAATAAATTTAAACTCACCATGCACTCTGATGTTGAGGGGTTTTGTTTGAGACTTGGAACTTCAGCAGGACTCTCTCCCCAAACATTTCCTATCTGATCTCCAAGCTGCTTGGTGTGCGGTAATTTAATGACTATTTGCGGTTCTTCTGTTGCATAGCAGAGTTGTATTTCTTGTAATAACTCACAAGTATTGAAACTAGGGAATCGTGCAAATCATCGTTTGGCCCTTGGGCCATAAATTTAAAGGTTAAAATAACAGTAAAATTTCTATTTAATGACCACCTCCTTTTAAAAATCAATATTGGTTTAACACCTATTATGTGCTTAGCACAGAAATCTATCCCTCAAGATAAGCATAACATAAAGGTTTAAGCAAATCAGCCGTAGTGAAAGACCTAATAAACTTGATACGCTATCTCTGATGACCATTGAAAAAGTTTAAACTTTGGTAATAATCTGGTGTCGGATCTGCTATGCCTTGCGAGATTAATTTTGTTCTGGAAGATCCTGTTTTCCTCCTGGCGCCTACATCCTTTTGTTCCTATTCACTCCTTTTTGCAAGTCTTTCTGCACCTGTGATGCTTGGAGCCTGGTCCCCGGGTGGGGAAGCAAGGAAGTGAGTAGTCGTTATTTACAAATGAATTCAAACGTGTAGGCACAGCGACTTTGCCAATTTTATGTTAATTACAAAATGCATTTACTGAGGATATCTTTGAAAAGTGGTTTTTCTTTGAAAAGGAATTTGCGAACTAATCTGAGTTCATGCAGAGAAGTAACGTAAATCTTCATTACATTTATTTTTCTTCCTGCAAACTGGAAATGTGGGATCTAAATTAAAAAGTTTTCACAACTAGCTATTATATTTATAAGTACTTTTGTGAGCGCTAAAGTTTTGTCTCTATGAAAAGTATAGGAAATGGAGTGGCATGCTATAAATGTTTTATGGCACTTAGTTTGAGATACCCACAACTGGCACTCAGAGTGAGTTACGCAGGCAATACCAAGCAAGTGGCAATAAAACCTTTATAGTCCCTCACACCATTATGTAGTTTGTTTATGTCACATAAATCAGGGAAAGATATTAAGGGAAAATTCTAGTGAGTATTTTTAGTAATATTACTCTGTCACCATATGTTCCTTTGCCATTTAAATGAAATTTCCTTAGTTCACTCTAAATCAGTACAATTATATTTATTTTCAAATGTTACAAGTCTACAAATAACATCATTACATTTTTTATTAATACTATTTTTAACTGACAAATCATAATTGCATACATTTATGGGGTACAATGTGATGCTTTGATATATGTAAATAAATCTTTTAAAAATTTTGTACACTTGATGATACTATCTGAAGAATGTCTTCTTCCCTACTGAAAATATACTTCCAGCTCTGTGAACGTTTCGGGGTCTCTCAAATGATTCGTAACCAAGCTGCTTCAAGTCTGATCTAGGTAATGTCAAACTCTAGAATGAGCATTGTTGGTCCCGTGTTTTTGTTTGTTCGTTTTTTGAGACAGTCTCGCTCTGTCGCCCAGGCTTGAGTGCAGTAGGGTGATCTCGTCTCACTGCAACCTCCGCCTCCCGGATTCAAGCGATTCTCCTGCCTCAGCCTCCTGAGTAACTGGGAATACAGGCGCATGCCACCACGCCCAGCTAATTTTTTTGTATTTTTAGTAGAGACGGGTTTCACCATTTTGGCCAGGCTAGTCTCGAACTCTTGACCTCAGATGATCCGCCTGCCTCAGCCTCCCAAAGTGCTGGGATTACAGGCGTGAGCCACCGCGACCTGCGAAATACGTATTGATTTTCTAATGGGATGGGAGTTAGGGTGGAAAATGTGGGGAGATTGTTCATGGGCATATTCTAAGGCATGACTAACTCTAGACAATAAACTCAGAAGGAAGTGGGAGATGGAGGTGAGGAAGAAGGGAAGAGTTTTTTTTTTGTTTTTTTTCAGACAGGGTCTCGCTATGGTGTCCAAGGCTGGTCTTGAGCTCCTGGCCTCAAGCAATCCTCCCACCTCAGCCTTCCAAAGTGCTGGAAGATTCCTTCTTAAGTGTAGGATTTACTCCAATTCATCTTACAACCAAACTGCCTTTGATTTAATCAATTTTCAAATCTTGCCCCGATTTTAGAATTGAGATAGAGTGTTTTGGTTTTTCTTTTTTGGGGGGGAAAGGAAAGGAATATGTAAATGACTAATTGGAACTTCTGAATGGGCATTTTTTTTTCTTAGATAGCGTCTTGCTCTGTCGCCCAGGCTGGAGTGCAGTGGCGCGATTTCGGCTCACTGCAAGCTCTGCCTCCTGGGTTTTACGACATTCTCCTGCCTAAGCCTCCCGAGTAGCTGGGACTACAGGTGCCCGCCACCACGCCCAGCTAATTTTTTGTATTTTTAGTAGAGACGAGGTTTCGTCGTGTTAGCCAGGATGGTCTCGATCTCCTGACCTCGTGATCTGCCCACCTCAGCCTCCCAAAGTGCTGGGATTACAGGCATGAGCCACTGCATCCAGCCTGAATGGGCATTTTTTAAGTAGCTTACATATTTATTCATTCAATAGATATGTATTTAGAGCCTAATACAGTGCCAAGCATAATACTAAATGCTGTGAATAAGAGGGTAAATTTAATACAACGCCTGTCTTTATGGAACCTGTAATTTATGAGGAAAAGAGGCAGACACACAACTAATTGTAATGCAATAGGATAGTGTTAAATATAATAGAAATTGGAATAAAGCACCAGAGGACAATTGAAAAGGAAGTAATTGATTTTGCCTCTCAAAAAAAAAAAAATCAATAAGTATTTCAACTGGTAGAAAGATTGGAGTTCTATTGAGTACATAGTTCATTGCCTTCCTTTTGTAGTTGAGGAAGCTGAGGCCTGGTATTGAGTGACTTGCTTTAAGATGATGGAGGGAATCAGTTGGGGTGAGACCCAGGAAACCCCATCTTCACTGAGGTGGCCTTGTTCATTAGCTTGTTGGGAAATGCAGAATTTGGGGTTGCCTAACTAGAAATGTAGTCAGTAAGTCCACACATTCCTATGTTATAAATAGACCAACCATCAAGAAGAAAGATCCAAGAAGGTCAAGTTTGTGGTTTCACTGAGAATACAAGGAATATGTGTGTGAGAAGTGATTTGAACAGGGAAAGAAGATATGGTTTTAAATTTTTCCCTTCTCTTCTGGCATTGAGGGAAACTATAAGCCCTGTCTTTGCCAGAGCAGCCCTGGTTTCCATCTCTTAGGTCAACATCATAAATTAAATTAAAACATCAGAAAGGAAATAAAAATTAGCCAGGCATGGTGGTGCACCTGTAGTCCTGAGAGGTGACAGCATGCTGGCAGCCCTCGCTTGCTCTCGGCGCCTCCTAGGCCTTGGCGCCCACTCTGGCCACACTTGAGGAGCCCTTCAGCCCACTGCTGCACTGGAGCCCCTTTCTGGGCTGGCCAAGGCCAGAGCCGGCTCCCTCAGCTTGAGGGGAGGTGTGGAGGGAGAGGCGGGGGCGGGAACCGGGACTGTCCGCGGCGCTTGCGGGCCAGTGCCTGTTCTGGGTAGGCGTGGGCTCCGCGGGCCCCCAACTCGGAGCTGCCAGCCAGCCCCGCCAGCCCTGGGCAGTGAGGGGCTTAGCACCTGGGCCAGCAGCTGCTGTGCTCGATTTCTCGCCGGGCCTTAGCTGCCTCCCCCCAGGGCAGGGCTCGGGACCTGCAGCCCGCTATGCCTGAGTCTTACCCCCTGCTGTGGGCTCCTGTGGGGCGGAGCCTCCCCGATGAGCGCCGCCCCGCTGCTCCACGGCGCCCAGTCCCATCGGAGGCCCAAGGGCTGAGGAGTGTGGAGCACTGCGTGGGAGTGGCAGCCAGCTCCACCTGCTGCCCGGTGCGGGATCCACTGGGTGAAACCAGCTGGGCTCCTGAGTCTGGTGGGGACTTGGAGAACCTTTACGTCTAGCTTAGGGATTGTAAATACACCAATGGGCACTCTGTATCTAGCTCATCTAGTGGGGACGTGGAGAACTTTTGTGTCTAGCTCAGGGATTGTAAACGCACCAATCAGCACCCTGTCAAAACAGACCAATCAGCTCTCTGTAAAGTGGACCAATCGGCTCTCTGTAAAATGGACCAATCAGCAGGATATGGGTGGGGCCAGATAAGAGAATAAAAGCAGGCTGCCCGAGCCAACAGTGGCAACCTGCTGGCATCCGTTTCCACGGTGTGGTAGCTATGTTCTTTCCTTCTTTGCAACAAATCTTGCTGCTGGTCACTTTTTGGGTCCACACTGCCTTTATCATCTGTAACACTCACCGTGAAGGTCTAGCTTCACTCCTGAAGCCAGGGAGACCACGAACCTACGGGGAGGAACGAAGAACTCCAGACGCGCCACCTTAAGAGTTGTAACATTCACCGCGAAGGTCTGCAGCTTCACTCCTGAAGCCATCCAGACCACGAACCCACCAGAAAGAAGAAACTCCGGACACCCTCCGTTTAAGAACTGTAACACTCACTGCGAGGGTCTGCGGCTTCGTTCTTGAAGTCAGTGAGACCAAGAACCCGCCAATTCCGGACACAGTCCTAGCTACTCCAAAGGCTAAGGCTGGAGGATCACTTGAACCCAGAATTTCAAGGTTACGGTAAGGAATGATCATGTCACTATGCTCCAGCCTGGGCAACAGAGCAAGACTCTGTTTCTAAAGAAAAATTAAAATAAAAAAAGTTAGAAAGAAACTAAGTCCCACTATAATTTTCTCTGTCTCTGAGGCTTGACCCTATCAATCATCTTTGACTCTGCTCATTGTTGTCTGCCATACCCCTCCAGGGAGACAGCAATGGAATCAGGAAAGCTGCTGTTTAACCCTGCTTCTCTGGAAGCTGCAGCCTCACTAGGGGGTGTCCCTGAAAGAGCTTCAAGAAACATACTTGATCATCAATTTTGTGTGGAGAGGTAGTTTTCTGAGCTATGGATATGGAGGGACTTTGGGGCACTGATGAATGGTTTCGTTGATCAAGGGCCTGCAGTAAGCAAGGTTGAATGATTAGAAACCAGGAGGTCTGGGAAAGGAGTACAATTTAAGTATGAACTGGAAAGACAAGGCTGTGGCCTTATCATGAAGTCTTTCACTGAGAGGACATTTTATCTCCCTAAATAGATTACAGGAGATTTAAACCTATTCTGTAGGTGAGAGTGATTCTCATAAGAATAACTGATACATATTGACAATGTATGTCTTAGGTCCTGTGCTGAGGGCTTTATGTGGAATTGTCACAATCCTCCTAAGATCCTTAAGATGTGGATATTTTTTATTATTAATCCGTTTTACAGGAAATTGAAGCTTAGTGAAATTAAGTAACTTTCCCAACATTGTACAAGCTAATATAAGACAGTGATGCAGGCAGGGCCTGGCGGCTCACGCGTGTAGTCCCAGCACTTGGGGAGGCCCAGGTGGGCGGATTGATTGAGCCCATGAGTTCGAGACCAGCCAAGGCAACATGGCAAAACCTGTCTCTACAAAAAATACAACAAGTAGCTGGGTGTGGTGGCATGTGCCTGTATACCAGCTACTCGGGAGGCTGCAGCAGAAGGATTACCTGAGCCTGGGAGGCAGAGGTTACAGTGAGCTGTGATGTTGCCATTGCACTCTAGCCTGGGCAAGAGTGAGACTGTCTCCAAACAAACAAACAAACAAAAAACCACAATGATGCAAGTGGAGCTTCAAATCAGCAATTTGACTCCAGACCAAATAGGCTTGGTTAAAGGAGTTACTGCCAGATTTCTCCTCTAAAGAGTTACTACATTTTACTTTGTAATCAATAAGTATTTCGGGGATACTTGAATATTGTGTAAATTCCTGAGGCCGGTGCAGTGGCTCACGCCTGTAACCTCAGCACTTTGGGAGGCCGAGGCGGGCGGATCACCTGAGGTCAGGAGTTCGAGACCACCCTGGCCAACATAGTGAAACCCCATGTCTACTAAAAATACAAAAATTAGCCGGGCATAGTGGCGGGCACCTGTAATCCCAGCTACTCAGGAGGCTGAAGCAGGAGAATTGCTTGAACCCAGGAGGCGGAGGTTGCAGTGAGCCAAGATCATGCCATTGCACTCCAGCCTGGGCAGTAAGAGTGAGAATCCGTCTATAAAAAAAAAAAAAAATTCTCAAGGCATCATTCTTTCACCTCTGCTTTTAGCATATGTATTACTGAAACAAGCATGTTCCCTAATCCCCCTCGAAGGACGTGCGACAGGGGTGTGGCTTGCCTATTTGGTTGCCACCACTGCTCAAACCCCTGACGGGAGGGGGAGTGCGCAGACAGGCAGGTGCAGGAGCGCAAGTGGGTGTGTGTTACCGTGTGCCCTTTTAGCCTTGCCGTCTGCAGACAGCTTGAGTGTTAGCCAGCTCAATGGACCCTCTGCCTTTCTGCAAGAGCAGAGGGCCAGTGTGACAGCTTTCTGTATCCTGAGCTCTTGTCCAGCGTCCCAGAAGAATCAGGTCACACACAGGCTTGAAGGATGAATGTGGGGTTTTACTGAGTGGCGGAGGTGGCAGTCAGTGGGATGGATGGGGAGCTGGAAGGGAGGATGGAGTGGGAAGATGATCCCCTAAAGTTTGGCCATCCAGCAGCCAAACTCCTCTCTGACTGCCCTCAGTTGAACTCCTCTTGGTGTTCAGACGTTCCTCCTCTTCTCTCTTTCCCTGCTGTGCTGTGCCACAGCTCATCTGCTTGTCTCCTTGTCTCCTTGTCTCCTCATCTGCTTGTCTGCTCATCTGCTTCTGGAGCCTGGGGTTCCAGGTTTATATGGGTAAGAGATAGGGGGCATGGTGGGCCAAAAGGCAATGTTTTGGGCATGAAAACAGGAATGCCTGTCTCCATTTAGGGCCATGGCCTCCAGGCTTGAAGGTGGGGCCTTTGCCAGGGAACCACCCTCTTCTACGCAGAATTTCCCGATCTCCCTGTCTCCTGTTCATATCATTAGTTTCCTATGGCTGCTGCAACAAATGACCTCAAACTAGGTGACAACAGAAATTCATTATCTCACAGTTCTGAAGCCTGGAAGTCTGAAATCAAGGAGTTGGCGCAGGGTCATGCTCCCTCTAGAGGCTCTGCTATACACATACAGAGGACCAACTGTAGTGATTTTTCTAACTTCATCATTCCTTCTACATCATTAGTTATCATTCTTCAAGAAGGATTGTTCCTCATCCCTGTTAAAAAGAAAAGCCTCAGACAAATTAAATTTAATAGAGTTTAATTGAGCAAAAAATGACTTGGATTGGGCAGCCCCTGGATCAGAATAGGTTCAGAGAGGTTCCAGCACAGCTGTTTGGTGGAAGAAGATTTACAGACGGGAAAAGGAAGGTGATATACAGAAAATGGAAGTGAGTATTGATATCATTTGGCTCTGTGTCCCCACACAAATCTCATGTTGCATTGTAATTCCCAGTGTTGGGGGAGGGACCTAGTGGTAGGTGATTGGATCATGGGGGCGGGTTTCCTCCTTGTTATTCTTGTGATAGTGAGTTTTCATGAGATCTGGTTGTTTAAAAGTGTGTAGCACTTCATCCTTTACTCTCTCTGTCTTAAGCTGCCATGTGAAGAATTGCTTGTTTCCCCTTTGCCTTCTCCCACAATTGTAAGTTTCCTAAGGCCTCTAAAGCTTTGCCTCCTTTACAGCCTGCAGAACTGTGAGTCAATTAAACCTCTTTTCTTGATAAATTACCCAGTCTCAGGTAGTTCTTTATAGCAGTGTGAGAACAGACTAATACAAGTATAAAAACAGCTGATTGGTTACGGCTTAGTATTTGCCTTATTTGAACATGGTTTGAACAGTTGGCCACCCTTGGTTGGCTAAAACTCAGTGATTGGCACAAGAATAGGTACAGTCTGTTTACACATCCAGTTAGGTTATAGTTCACCATGTACGGAGAAATTTTTAGGCTGACCTTAAAATATGTAAGGCGGCAGCTTTAGGCTAAACTTAATTTAACATTCCTTGTTTATTTATATCAATATGTACTCATGGATTTTTATTTTATTTAGCAGATTTGTAAAGGATTAACTCAGCAGGCGTGGGTTGTTCAAACCCTGTACATTGCAAAGAAAAGTTTGGCCCTTGCCTAGTTTCAAGGCTCTTAATAAAGAGTATTTTTGTTTAGTTAAGGCCTTGGGCCACACCAGATCATTCATGCTAACAATGCGATTTACAGTGGGCACTTTGGGCCACATAATATCAGCTTGACCTCTAGAGGGACTGGAGAATTCAGGTCAGCCATAGGAGCAATTACTATGACTATGCAAATGACCCCCAATAAAAACCCTGGACACCAAGGTTTAGGTGGGCTTCTGATTGACAATACTTCATGTGTGTTGTCACATAGTATTAATGTCCGCACAGCTCCACTGAAAGAGGACACTGGAAGCCTGCATCTGGTCTTTCTTGGACTCTGCACTATGTGCATTTTCATATTGTTGATTTTAATTTGCATCCTTTTACCGTAATGAATCATAACCACGAGTATAACAATGTGTCTGAGTTCTTTGAGTTCTTGTAGCAAATCATTGAAATTGAGGGTGGTCTTAGGGGTCCCCAACCGTAGGATTATAATCCATTACCACATTTGTTTATTTTGATGTTCAAATAGTCCCAGATTTGGACCATCATCCAAACATATAAGTACTTTAGTATACTTTCTCACAATAGGGAGCCATGAGAACATTTTAAGCAGGAGGATGAGTTGATCAAAGCTATGGAAAACATTCTCTCGCCCTTCCTAATGTCCCACTCTAGTCTATATCTTCAGCCTGGTTGGAACTGGTATGCCAAAAGACCCTTCATAGATTTATACACACATACTACACACACACACATACACACACACACACACTAAGAAAAGAAAAAAAAACATTTCATTACCTAGGACAGTCTCATTTTACACCTGTTATCCCAGTTGTTTGAAAACACAGCTTGAGGCAAATATTTTTCAGAGGGTTTGCCTCCAGAGGACTGAGCCCCAAACTAAGGGTGGTAGAGCATGTATTCTCAAGCCTCAGCTTCTCTTTGCTACAGCCTGGCCTAAGACACCAAAGCACACTCTGCCCTCTGCACAGCTGGTTTATATCCTCCCCCTTCCCTTAGGTACTTCTCTGTTCCCTTTATCGCAAAGCCCCAGATATGGTGGTGATAAAGGAAGGTTGTTGGGAGAGATCTAGACTTCACTTAATTATCATGCATGTTAATTTTTTTTTTTTTTTGAGACAGGGTCTTGCTCTGTTGCCCAGGCTGGTGCAGTGGTGTGATCTCGGCTCACTGCATACTCCACCTCCCAGGTTCAAGCAATTCTCATGCCTCAGCCTCCCGAATAGCTGGGATTGCAGGTGTGCACTACCACACCTGGCTAATTTTTGTATTTTTAGTAGAGATGAGGTTTCACCATGTTGGCCAGGCTGTATGTTAGTTTTAGTATATGTAGTCTAACTGATATAGTTTGGCTATATGTCCCCACCCAAATCTCATGTGGAATTTTATTCCCCATGTGTCAGGGGAGGGACCTGGTGGGAGGTGATTGGATCATGGGGGTGGATTTCCCCCATGCTGTTCTCTTGATAGTGAGTGAGTTCTCATGAGATCTGATGGTATAAAAGTGTGGCACTTCCCCACTTGCTCTCTCTGTCTCTCCTGCTGCCATGTGAGATGTGCCTTGCTTCCCATTCCCCTTCTGCCATGATTGTAACTTTCCTGAGGCCTCCCAGCCATGCAGGACTGTGTGTCAATTAAACCTCTTTTTTTTTTTTTTTTTTTTTAAGATGGAGTCTTGCTTTGTCACCCAGGCTGGAGTGCAGTGGCGCAATCTCGGCTCACTGCAACCTCTGCCTCCTGGGTTCAAGCAATTCTCCTGCCTCAGCCTCCTGAGTAGCTGGGATTACAGGTGCGTGCCACCACACTGGGCTAATTTTTTGTATTTTTATTAGAGACAGGGTTTCACCATGTTGGTCAGGCTGGTCTCAAACTCCTGACCTCGTGATCTGCCTGCCTCGGCCTCCCAAAGTGCTGGGATTACACGCATGAGCCACTGTACCCAGCCACCTCTTTTTTTATAAATTACTCAGTCTCAGGTAGTTCTTTATAGCATTGTGAAAACAGACTAATACACTAGCTAAACATGTCATTGCTTAATATCAGGTTAAATTTTGTTGCAGGGATTTTTCTGTTTCTTAAGATCCAAAAAGGTAGACTCAAGCTCTTGTGGAAATCCAAAACCCTCTCCCAAATATCTACAAATTCTTGAGAGGCTTACAGTCTCTTGTCCAATATGTCTTCAGCTTTCTGCTTCCATGAGCGCTCTCTGTGTTCAGTGGAAACATTGAAATTCAGCCTCTTCATAGAGTCCCCCCTCCACCAAAATACACTCACATAGAACATTTATGAAAGTAACAAAGTGAACACTGGACTATTCATTATACCTGTTTAATTTTATTGCACCATCAGTCTGTTCATGTATACTCATTTTGCTCCTGCTCATGGAATATGGTTTCTTACTCACAACTTTAAAAACTCAGAGGAACATTGCTCATGGCATGTTGTAACAGACCCCTCAAATGCCCACGTCACATCCCCTGACTCAATTCTGAGACAGCTCGAAACCTACTTCACACTCACAGCATCTTTCCTCAAGATGCTGCCATGTGTCTTTCTACATTCTGCTTTTTCTTTTCTTTTTCTTTTTTCGTTTTTCTTTTCTTTTTTTTTTTTTTTTTTGAGACAGTGTATCACCTGATGCCCAGGCTGGAGTGCAGCAGCTCTATCAAAGCTCACTGCAGCCTTACCCTCCTGGGCTTGAGAGATCCTCCTGCCTCTGACTCCTGAGTAGCTGTGACTACGGGCACACGCCGCTATGCCTGGCTAATTTTTTTTTTTTTTTTCTGTAGAAACAGGGATCTCCCTGTCTTGCCCAGGCTACTCTCCAACTCCTGGGCTCAAGTGATCCTCCTGCCTTTGCTTCCTAAAGTTCTGGGATTACAAGCATGAGCCATGGTGTCCAGCCTTTTTTTTTTCTTTTCAGAGACAAGGTCACACTCTGCTGCCCAGGCTGGAGTGCAGTGATCATAGCTCACTGCAGCCTTGAACTCCTGGGATCAAGTGATCCTCCTGTCTCAGCATCTGGAGTAGATGGGACTACAGGTGTGCATCACCACACTTAGCTAATTTATTTTAATATTATTATTTTTGGTAGAGACCGGGTCTTGTCTAGTTGCCCAGGCTGGTCTGGAACTCCTGGCCTTAAGCAATTTGCCATCCTTAGCCTCCCAAAGGCCTGAGCCACTGTACCTGGCCTTTATTTATTTATTTATTTATTTATTTATTTATTTTATTTTATCATTTTTTTTTTTTGAGATGGAGTCTCGCTCTGTCACCAGGCTGGAGTGCAGTGGCGCGATCTCAGCTCACTGCAACCTCCGCCTCCTGCATTCAAGCAATTCCTCCGCCTCAGCCTCCCGAGTAGCTGGTACTACAGGTGCATGCCACCAGGCCCAGCTAATTTTTTGTATTTTAGTAGAGATGGGGTTTCACCGTGTTGGCCAGGATGGTCTCAATCTCCTGACCTCGTGATCTGCCCGCCTCAGCCTCCCAAAGTGCTGGGATTACAGGCATGAACCACCACACCTGGCCTATTTTTTAATTTTTTTAAGAAACAATGGTCTGGGCGCAGCGGCTCACGCCTGTAATCCCAGCACTTTGGGAGGCCAAGGTGGGCGGATCACCTGAGGTCAGGAATTTGAGACCAGCCTGGCCAACATGGTGAAACCCTATGTCTACTAACAATACAAAAATTAACCAGGTGTCATGGCACATGCCTGTAATCCCAGCTACTTGGGAGGCTAAGGCAGGAGAATCGCTTGAACCCAGGTGGCAGAGGTTGCAGTGAGCAGAGAGTGCACACCACTGCACTCCAGCCTGGGCAACAGAGTGAGATTCTGTCTCAAAAAAAAAAAAAAAAAAAGAAAGAAAGAAAGAGGGAGGGAGGGTGTCGGCCGGGTGCAGAGGCTCACGCCTGTAATCCCAGCACTTTGGGAGGCTGAAGTGGGTGGATCACCTGAGGTCGGGAGTTCAAGACCAGCCTGCCAACATGGTGAAACCCCGTCTCTACTAAAACCACAAAAAGTAGCCGGGCGTGGTAGCACATGCCTGTAAGTCCCAGCTCCTTGGGAGGCTGAGGTAGGAGAATTGCTTGAACCCAGGAGGTGGAGGTTGCAGTGAGCCAAGTCTGTGCCATAGCACTTCAGCCTGGGTGAGAGAGTGAGACTTCATTAAAAAAAAAGAAGAAGAAAAAAAAAGAAAGAAGGAAGGAAGGAAAGAAAAGAAACAGTGTCTTGCTTTGCCACCAGGCTGGAGTGCAGTGGCACAATCACAGCTCACTGCAACCTCAATCCTCCCACCTCAGTTTCCAGAGTAAGTGGGACTATAGGTGCATGCCACCCCGCACCAGGTTAATTAATTAATTATTTGGTAAAGATGGCTCCCATTTTGTTGCCCAGCCTGGTCTCAAACTTCTGGCCTCAAGAGAGCCTCTAATATGCTGGGATTACAGGTGTGAACCAGGGCACCCAGCCTGCTGCTTTTTTTTTTTTTTTTAAACACCACTGAGCTCTCTGGAGTGCATCTCCTTCCCAACACACCCCACAAAGCAAAAGAAATCCTCAATTAATAGAGAATGGAAGTCAATGGGTAACTGCTGCAGTCTCCCAGCTTCCAGGTGGGCTGTTCTAGGAGGCATTCTGCACCCTTCTCTAGGAGGCAACCTACACCTCTAGGAGGCTCACAGAAGTGAGTGCTTGTTGCCTACAGCAGCAACTTTAATAATGTACCCCTGGCTTGTCCATTTTCGCTGTCTCTCTCCTTGTTCTGTCATCCTTGCTTCCTTCCAAATAAGCTACCTGCACCTAAATCCTTGTCTTGGGTTCTGCTTTTGGGGAAACATTGCTTGCATTACTGTTTGATATATAATTTTAGTTTTTGTATTTTAACTTTTTAGGGATGTCCTTTCGTAAGGGGCTTTCCCTCAAGTCTAATTACTTATTGGGTCTTCTGTCAGCTGTGGGTTGATAAAGGGACAAGGTAAAGTAATGTTGCTGAAAGTGCTAAAAGCTACATCCTAAAAGAATATTCAAGAGGTCAGAACTAGGACAATATTAAAGAAGTTATCAATATAGAGGGTGAAATAAGTGAACTTGGTCTTTTTTGTTCTTTCCTTTTTTGAGACAGGGTCTCACTCTGTCACCCAGTCTGGAGTACAGTGGCGCCCTCACACTTCACTACAGCCTCAACCTCCTGGGCCCAAGCGATCTTCCCACCTCACCCTCCCAAGTAGCTTGGACCACAAGCATGTGCCACCACGCCCAGCTAATTTTTTTATTTTTGTAGAGACAGAGCCTCCCTATGTTACCCAGGCTGGTCTCAAACTCCCAGGCTCAAGTGATCCTCCTAACTTGGCCTCCCAAAGTGCTAGGATTACAGGTGTGAGCCACTGCACCAGGACCATTTTTTTTTTTTTAAACATTGCAATCCTTCTAAACAAAAGCTTATATGCTACTTCAGTATAAAAAAGTGATACAAGTGGAATCCCGAGGCGTATGGGTCCTCTCTCTTGCTCCTCACCCACAGCTCCCAAGGCACCTGATAGAACTCTGAAGCCCCTAGGCAAACAGTTTGAAAACTATTGCGCTAGACAAGCAGCTACAGCCCAGCGGGAGAGCAAAGGAGGACACAGAAATGAGAGTTGCTAGGCCAGGCGTGGTGGCTCACGCCTGTAATCCCAGCACTTTGAGAGGCTGAGGCAGGCGGATCACTTGAGGTCAGGAGTTCGAGACCAGCCTGACCAACATGGAGAAACCACAACTCTACTAAAAATGCAAAAACTTAGCTGGGCGTGGTGGCGGCGCATGCCTGTAGTCCCAGCTACTCAGGAGGCTGAGGCGGAGGCTGCAGTGAGCCAAGATTGCGCCATTGCACTCCAGCCTAGGCGACAGAGCGAGACTCCGTCTCAAAAAAAAAAAAAAAAAAAATTAGCCGGGCGTGGTGGCGCATGCCTGTAATTTCAGCTACTCGAGAGGCTGAGGCAAGAGAATCGCTTGAACCTGGGAGGCAGCGGTTGCGGTGAGCTGAGATTGTGCCATTGCACTCCAGCCTGGGCAACAAGAGCGAAACTCCATCTCAAAAAAAAAAAAAAAAAAAAAGAAAAGAAAAAAAAGAAATGAGAGTTGCTGATATGCAGGAAATAGGAGGGTGATTCTTGGTGCTACAATTTTTATCTGTAAGGTCCCTCATTTCAATAAAATTCTGATAACTATATTTCAATCTATTATATTTACATGCTATAATTTAATCCTTCAGCTGTTGTTGGGTGTTTGTTTCCAGTTTTTTGCTTTATGAACAATACTGCAATAAGCAACTTTCTGCGTACATCTAATTCATTTGATTTCTTTAGGGTACAGTCCTAGAAGGAGACTTTCTTTGTCATGGAACATGAATGCTCTCCCCTCTTTTTTAGAGTCAGGATCTCGCTCTGTCACCCAGGCTGGTCTTGAACACCTGGGGTCACACCATCCTCCCACCTCGGCCTCCAAAACTGGGGGGATTCTAGGTGTGAGCCACCAAGCCCAGATCCTCAATGCTCCTTGATGTCTTTGATGCCCATTGTCAAATTATTCTCCAGAAAGATTGTTATCAGTTTCCCTACCATTCACAGTATATCAGAGTACTGTTTTGAATGCGTATGTGCCAGCACCAAGTGCATGAATACCTTTGAAATTATATTATTGAAAATAAGGTTGCAGCTGGGCATGGTGGCTCACGCTTGTAATCCCAGCACTTTGGGAGGCCGAGACAGGTGGATCACGAGGTCAGGAGTTCAAGACCAGCCTGGCCAACATGGTGAAACCTTGTCTCTACTAAAAATACAAAAATTAGCTGGGCATGGTGGCGTGTGCCTGTAGTCCCAGCTACTTGGGAGACTGAGGCAGAGAATTGCTTGAACCCTGGAGGCAGAGGTTGCAGTGAGCTGAGATTGTGCCACTGCACTCCAGCCTGGGCAACAGAGTGAGACTCCGTCTCAAAAAAAAAAAAAAAGAAAATAAGGTTGCAACAGCCATATTTGTGTCATTTATTACGGTTTTGATAAGCTTAGAATCATAATTGGGGACCAGGCATAGTGGCTCACACCTGTAATCCCAGCACTTTGGGAGGCTGAGGCTGGCAGATCGCTCGAGTCCAGGAGTTTGAGAACAGTGTGAGTGACATGGTGAAACCCCATCTCTACAAAAAATACCCCAAATAAGTATAAAAGTTAGCCGGACATGGTGGCATTTGCCTGTAGCCCAGCTACTTGGGAGGCTGAGGTGGGAGGATCACATGAGCCCAAGAGGCAGAGGTTGCAGTGAGCCGAGATCACACCACTGCACTCCAGCCTGGGCAACAAAGTAAGACCCTGTCTCAAAAAACAAACAAACAAACCATAATTGGTCCCTTTTTTCTCTACAGTTAGTGCTAGACAGTGCTATTGTTACACAAAGTCCCTTTGCCTCAAGCTCTACACCAGACATCCTCTTGACCTGAGCATCTTCACCTTCTGTGCCATCTTATTTAGAGTGACAACACTCTGCCACGTTTTCAGACACTTATCTATCAAAGTCACTAAAGTTCTGTGGTTCTTTTCCAGCTATTACATTTAAGTTCCTGGACAAATGAATAAACAAACAAACAAAACCTGAGGCCAAGAGAAATTCTAGTTGAAGAACTTAACCTAATGGGAAAAATTAAGTTAGAGGGGCTGAGATTATGAAAGTTCCCGTGAATGTCCTCATAAACTAAATAAAAACTAAAGATATACTCTTTGGATAGACAGAATAGCATAGTGGATAAGGGCAAAGACTCGGAAGCCAGGCTGCCTTGATTCAAATATTGCTTCTGCTAACTACAAATTGTGTGGTCCTGGTAAAGCTACTTAACCTTCCTGTGCCTCAGTTTCCTCCTTTGTAAAAGTGGGTAAAAATATCTGCTTCAGAGGGATGTTGAAAGAATTAAATAACTTAAAATATGCTTAGAACAGTGTGTGGTACATAGTTTCTTATCTTTTTTTCTTTTTAACTATTTATTTTGACATAAAGAAGGTTAAAGAATAGTACAAAGAACTCCCTTATATCCGTTATTAACATTCCCTAAATATCAATATTTGTATTAGCTATCAATCACTCTCTGTCTTACCATTCTATTCAACATTGTACTGGAGACCTAGCCAGAGCAATAAGGTGAGAAAAATAAATAAAGTACATATAGGACAAAAATTAAAAAGTAAAACACTTTTTATTTGTGAATGTCATAAAAATCTGAAGGAATCTAAATTTGAAAAGTATAACTGATTGTCTTAGTTCATTTTGTGCTGCTATAACAAAATATCTAAGGCTGAGTAATTTAAAATAAACAGAAATTTATTGAGTCATGGTTCTGGAGACTGGGAAGTCCAAGATTGAGGGGCTGGCATCTTGTGAAGGCCTTCTTGCTGCATCATCTCAGGGCAGAAGGCAAAAAGACAAGAGAGAGAGAGAAAGGAGAGAGAGAGAGAGAAAGGAGAAAGAGAGAGAGAAGGGGTTCAAACTTGAACCTGCCATTTTATAACAAACCCATTCTGAAATAATGAACTTGCTTCTGCGATGATGGCCTTAATCCATTCATAGGGTTAGAGCCTCATGGCTTAATCACCTCTCATTAGGCTCCACTTCTCAATAACGTTACATTGAGGATTAAGTTTCCAACATATGCTTTTTGGAGAATACGTTAAAAACATAGTATTCTATCCTTGGCCCCCCAAATTCACATCCTTCTCACAAGCAAAATATATTAATTTTATCCTAATAACACCAAGTCTGTTTTTTTTTTTTTTTTTTTTTGAGACGGAGTCTGGCTCTGTCGCCCAGGCTGGAGTGCAGTGGCACAATCTCGGCTCACTGCAAGCTTCGCCTCCCAGGTTCACGCCATTCTCCTGCCTCAGCCTCCTGAATAGCTGGGATTACAGGCGCCCACCACCACGCCTGGCTAATTTTTTGTATTTTTTAGTAGAGACGGGGTTTCACCGTGTTAGCCAGGATGGTCTCGATCTCCTGACCTCGTGATCCACCCGCCTCAGCCTCCCAAAGTGCTGGGATTACAGGCGTGAGCCACCGCGCCCGGCCAACACCAAGTCTTAATTCATTCCTGCACCAGTTCAAAAGTCCAAAGTCCAGAGTCTCATCTATATTAGATATGGGAGAGACTTATGGCACAATTCATTCTGAGGCATACTTCTTCTGGCCTTGAGCCTGTGAAATCAAACATGTTCCACTATGCATTGTCCTAATGGGGACTCTGTGATGCCTCCAGGATACTCTCTGCTGTGGCTCTGACCCTGCACCACATTTCTGCCTGGGCCCCCAGGCTGTCCGAGATATTCCTTGAAATCTAGGTGAGGGCTGCCATGGCCCATAGCTTGCACCCTCTTGGCATCTGCAGAGTTGGCACACGTGTGAACACTGCCAAGATTTAGAGCTTGTGCCCTCTGGAGTAGCATCACATGCTGCACCTGGCCACACTTGAGCCAGGGCTGGGGTGGCCAAACAGTGCTGTGCTGGAATGCAGGGAGCAGAGACTTGAGGGAATGCAGGTAGTAAATGCTGATTATCTGCTGATGCTTCTCTGGAAAGCTCACCCTTAATACCCTGCTCTTGCCTGTGATGAGAAGGGCAGCCTCATTCTCCCATTGTCTTTGTGGGATAAATACCATCTGACTCCCCTCCATCCCTACTAATCCCTTTAGTAAACAGTTGCTTTGCCACACCCTTGGTTTGCTCTTCTAAACATGACTTTTCACTCTTTACATGGCCAGGCTGGACATTTTCCAAGTCTTTCTATTCTGCTTCCCTTTTAAATGATAAATGCCATCTTTAAATCATGTGTGTCCACTCTAAATTTACCACATATAGTTAAGAGAAGCCACACAGCTTCATAATGCTTTGCTTCTTAGATTTTACTTCAGCCAGATGTCCTAGTTCATGGTTCTTAAGTTCTGTCTTCCATAAAGCCCTTGAGCATGGACACAATTCAGCTAACTTGTGTGCCACTTTATAACAAGGATGACCCATTTTCCAGTTTCCAATACCTTGCTCCTCATTTTCATCTGAGACTCATCAGCATAGTCCTCACTGTCCACATTTCCACCAACATTCTGGTCACGACCATTTAAGCAGTCTCTAAGAAATTTCAGACTTTCCTAACAGCTATCTCTTCTTCTGAGCCTTAATGCTCTGTACAGGTATTTTTTTTTTTCTAGGCTTCTCCTCCAAATTCTTCAGCTTCTACCCATTACCCACTTCCAAAGTCACTTCCACATTTTCAGGTATTTGTTATAACAATACCCCACTTCTCCGGTACCAATTTTCTATTTTTGCTTTTTTGTGCTACTGTAACAGGATGCCCAAGAACAGAGATTTATTTGGCTCATGGTTCTGGTGGCTGGGAAGTCCAAGACTGAGAGGCTGGCAAGGGACTTCTTGCTGTGTGATCTCATGGCAGAAGGTAAGAGGGCAAGAAAGAGAATTTTACAATGAACCCACTTCTACAATAATGAACTCTTTTCCACAATAACATCACTAATCTATTCATGAGGGTGGAGCACTCAAGGCCTAATTGCCTGTCATTAGGTCTTACCTGCCAACACTCCTGCATTGGGATTAAGTTTTCAATACCTGCTTTTGGGGGAACACATGCAAACCATAGCATTAAAAGTTAAATTTAGCAAGATCGTAGGATACAAGGTCAATAACCAAATATTAATTATATTTTTATATACTAACAATAAGCAATTGGAAAATAAATTTTTTTAAAATCAAGGTATAATTCGTGTACCATAAAACTCACCATTTAAAAGTATACAATACAGTATTTTTTGTTTTTTGTTTTTGAGATGGAGTCTCCCTCTATTGCCCAGGATGGAGTGCAATGGCACAATCACGGCTCACTGCAACCTCCGCCTCCTGGGTTCAAGTGATTCTCCTGCCTCAGCCTCCCGAGTAGCTGGGATTACAGGCACGCCCCATCACGCCGGGCTAGTTTTTTTGTACTTTTAGTAGAGACGGGGTTTCACCACATTGGCCGGGCTGGTCTTGAACTCCTGACCTCGTGATCTGCCCATCTCAGCCTCCCAAAGTGCTGGGATTACAGGCATGAACCATTGCGCCCGTCCAGTGGTTTTTAATATGTACTTAAAATTGTGTAAACATCACCAGTATCTAATTCTAGAGCATTTACATCACCCTGAAAAAAAACCTCTTATCTATTGGCACTTGCTTATCATTTCCCATTCCCCACAGTTCCTGTCAATGACTAATCTACTTTCCATTTTTATGGATTTGCTTATTCCGACATTTCATATAAATGGAATCACCCAATATATGTGGGCTTTTGTGTCTGGCTTCTTTCACTTACTGAAATGCTTTCAAGGTTTACCAATGTTGTAGCATGTGTCAGTACTTCATTCCTTTTTACAACTGAATAATATCCCCTTGTATGTATATACTACTTTTTGTTTATTCACTCATAGGTTGATGAACATTTGGGTGTTTCCACTTTTTGGTTATTATGCATAATGCTGCTATAAACAATTTTTTATGTGAACATACGTTTTCAATTCTCTTGAAAACATAATTGGAATTCTCTTGGAAAGAAAGTTGGAAAATTAAATTTTAAAGATGTCATCTAGAACAGTGTAAAAAGACATTAAGTACTTAAGGATGAATTTAACAAAATAGACGTAACACCTATATACCGAAACCTATAAACATTGCTGAGATAAATTTAAAAGATCTTAATACATGAGAAAACATACTATGGGCTGGGCACAGTGGATCACACCTGTAATCCCAGGATTTTGGGAGGCTGAGGCAGGCAGATCATTTGAGGTCAGGAGTTTGAGACCAGCCTGGCCAACATGGTGAAACCCTGTCTCTACAAAAAGTACAAAAATTATCTGGGCATGGTGGCATGCACTTGTAATTCCAGCAGCTCGGGAGGCTGAGGCAGGAGAATCACTTGAACCTGGGAGGCAGATGTTGTAGTGAGCTGAGATTGCGCCGCTGCACTCCAGCCTGGGCAACAGAGCAAGACTTTGTCTAAAAACAAAACAAACAAACAAACAAAAACTATGGATTGTTTAATACATGTAAGTTTTTCTAGAAATTAAATGCAATTCTAGTCAAATTTTCAGCAGTCTTTTGATTTAGAAATTGACTAGCTAATTCCAAAATGTATGCAATGTTAAATGTATTAAATAGCCAAAAATTTTTTGGGAAAGAACGAAGTTTGAGAACTTAGACTACTTCTTTTGAAGACTTATGACAAGGCTACAGTCATCAAGATAATATGATATTGATATAAGGATAAACTATGATCAGTAAAACAGAACCCCATATGTGTAATCAATTGATTTTCAGCAAAGGTACCAAGATAATTCAGCGGAGAAAGGACAGCCTTTTAAAGATGTGTTGCTAAAACAACTGCATAGTTGCATGGAAGAAAATGAACTTCAGCTCTTACCTGATAAACATAAAAATTAGACTTACATGTAAAAGCTGAATTTATAAAGTGACTAGAAGAAAACATTAAAAAGAAATCTTCTGGCTGGGTGCGGTATCTCAACGCCTGTAATCCCAGCACTTTGGGAGGCTGAAGTGGGCAGATTGCCTGGGCTCAGGAGTTCGCGACCAGCCTGGGCAACACAGTGAAACCCCATCTCTACTAAAATACAAAAAAAAAAAAAAAAAAAAAAATTAGCCAGGGGTGGCAGCATGTGCCTGTAGTCCCAGCTACTCGGGAGGCTAAGGCAGGAGAATTGCTTGAACCTAGTAGGTGGAGGTTGCAGTGAGCCGAGATGGCGCCACGGCACTCCAGCCTGGGCGACAGAGCAAGACTCCGTCTCAAAAAAAAAAAATCTTCACAACCTTGAGTAGACAATGATTTCTTAAACATGAATTCACCATCTTCTTGGTTTTGCTGGCTTTCCAAATAAATCTGGCTTTTCCTCCCACCAACCCTCATTTCTCGTGTCTCGTTTTTGAGCAGCAAGCAGCCAAACATAGGTTCAGTTACAAAATTTGGCACCCAATGTGGGGCTGTGTGCCCTCTGGTGGTCTAGCCTGCCTGGTTTCCATGGATGGAGCAATTGGCTGCAGCAGTGCACCAGGGCTTACCTGTTCATGTTATCAGGCAGAGCAGCAACCGCTTATGAGTGCTAGTTGCTGCTCATGGCTAGCTGCCTCTGTGGCTGGGATTCCAGGAGTGTCCTAGCAGCAACTGAGAAATCTTTTGTCTTGGGGACCCTCTCTTCTGTCCCCTTCATGGAATCAGCAGCCTGTAACACTTTGGTGGTGCAAGTGGTATCCAAGGGAGTTGATGGGCCCCAAGACTGGGTAAGTCAAACCAGGGCACACACGGGGAATCCTCTCTCTATGCTATTTGAGCTTTTGTGTCATTTGGACATAGCATGGGTTGCTTGTGTATCATTTGGTATAAGATAAGATTCTTAATAACATTTCTGCAGTGCCCCTTTTCAGGAATGAGTTTGGGAGTGTTACATTTGTTTTGGTTTCTATGTGTTTATTAGTTTATTATTATTATTATTATTATTGTTATTATTATTTTTTTTGAGATGGAGTCTCGCTCTGTCACCCAGGCTGGAGTGCAGTGGTGCAATCTTGGCTCAATGCAACCTCCGCCTCCCGGGTTCAAGTGATTCTCCTGTCTCAGCTTCCTGAGTAGCTGGGATTACAGGCAGGCGCTACCACACCTAGCACATTTTTGTATTTTTAGTAAAGACGGGGTTTCACCATGTTGGCCAGGCTGGTCTTGAACTCTTTTCCTCTGGTGATCCACCTGCCTCGGCCTCCCAAAGTGCTGGGATTACAGGCATGAGCCACCACGCCCGGCCTAATTATTATTTTTAAATTTTATTTTATTTTTATTTTTTGAGATGTAGTCTCATTCTGTTGCCCAGGCTAGAGTGCAGTGGGGCAATCTCAGCTCACTGCAAACTCTACCTCCCGGGTTCAAGCAATTCTCCTGCCTCAGCCTCCCGAGTAGCTGGGATTACAGGTGTGCACCACAATGCCTGGCTAATTTTTGTATTTTTAGTAGAGATGGGGTTTCACCATGTTGGTCAGGCTGGTCTCGAACTCCTGACCTCATGATCTGCCTGCCTTAGCCTCCCAAAGTGCGGGGATTACAGGCATGAGCCACTGTGCCTGGCCTTAATTATTATTTTTTTAAAAGAATTTCAGGCCGGGCGCAGTGGCTCACGCCTGTAATCCCAGCACTTTGAGAGGCCAAGGCAGGCGGATCACCTGAGGTCAGGAGTTTGAGACCAGCCTGGCCAACATGGTGAAACACCGTCTCTACTAAAAATACAAAAATTAGCCGGGTGTGGTGGCTCGCGCCTGTAATCCCAGCTACTCCAGAGGCTGAGGCAGGAGAATTGTTTGAACCGGGAAGGCGGAGGTTGCAGTGAGTGGAGAATGCACCATTGCACTCCAGCCTGGGCAATAAGAGTGAAACTCCGTCTGAAAAAAAAAAAAAGGAATTTCAGTTAGTTTATCTTGAGACATAGCTAACATTAAAATTATATTAAAACAAACTTTAATTTTGAGCCATAAATTGATGGATTATTTTATCACAAGTAGTTCTTTATTTCTACTCACATTATTTTATTTTCACTTTATTTTATTTTTTACTCTATTTTTTTACTTTTAGGTTCAGAGGTACATGTGAAGGCTTGTTATATAGGTACACTTGTGTCATGGGGGTTTGTTGTACAGATTATTTCATCACCCAGGTATTAAGCCTAGTACACAATAGTTGTTTTTTCTGCTTCTCTCCCTTCTCCCACCCTCCACCCTCAAGCAGACCCTAGTGTCTGTTGTTCCCTTCTTTGCGTTCGTGAGTTATTTAGCTTCCACTTATAAGTGAGAACATATGGGATTTGGTTTTCTCTTCCTGCATTAGTGTGCTAAGGATAATAACCTCCAGCTTTATCCATGTTCCTGCAAAAGACATGATCTTGTTCTTTTTCATGGCTGCATAGTATTCCATGGTGTATATGTACCACATTTTCTTCATCCAGTCTATCATTGATGGGCATTTAGGTTGATTCCATGTCTTTACTTTTGTGAATAGTGCTGCAGTGAACATTCATGTGCATGTATCTTTGTGTTAGAATGATTTATATTCCTCTGGGTGTATATACCCAGTAATGAGATTGCTGGGTCAAATAGTAGTTCTGTTTTTAGTTCTTTGAGGAATCGCCATACTGTTTTCCACAATGGTTGATCTAATTTACATTTTCACCAACAGTGTATAAGTGTTCCCTTTTCTTTGCAACCTCACCAGCATCTGTTATTTTTTGACTTTTTAATAATAGCCATTCTGACTGTGCAAGATGGTATCTCATTGTGGTTTTGATTTGCATTTCTCTAATGTTCAGTGATATATTTTTTTTCTTATATGCTTGTTGGCCACATGTATGTCTTCTTTTGAAAAGTGTCTGTTCATGTCCTTTGCCCACTTTTAATGGGATTATTTTTCTTTTTTCTTTTCTTTTTTTTTTTTTTTTGAGACGAAGTCTTGCTCTATCACCCAGGCTGGAGTGCAGCGGTGCAATCTCGGCTCACTGCAACCTCCACCTTCCGGGTTCAAGCTATTCTTCCACCTCAGCCTCCTGAGTAGCAGGGACTACAGGTGCACGCCACCGTGCCCAGCTACTTTTTATATTTTTAGTAGAGACAGGGTTCCACCATATTGGCCAGACAGGTCTCGAATTCCTGACCTCGTGATCTGCCCACCTCGGCCTCCCAAAGTGCTGGGATTACAAGTGTGAGCCACTGTGCCCAGCCTGATTGTTTTTCTATTGTAAATTTAAGTTCCTTATAGATGCTGGATATCAGACATTTGTCAGATGCATAGTTTGCAAATATTTTCTCCCATTCTGTAGGTTGTCTGTTTACTCTGTTGATAGTTTCTTTTGCTGTGCAGAAGCTCTTAAATTTAATTAGATCCCATTTGTCAATTTTTGGTTTTGTTGTGATTGCTTTTGGTGTCTTTGTCATGAACTCTTTTCCCATTCCTATGTCCAGGATGGTATCACCTAGGTTGCCTTCCAGGGTTTTTATAGTTTTGGGTTTTACATTTAAGTCTTTAATCCATCTTGAGTTGATATTTGTGTATGGTGTAAGGAAGGAGTCCAGCTTCAAACTTCAGCATATGGCTAACCAGTTATCCTAGCACCATTTATTGAATAGAGAATCTTTTTCCCATTTCTTGTTTTTGTCAGCTTTGTCAAAGACCTTGTGGTCATAAGCGTGCAGCCTTGCTTCTGAACTCTCTATTCTGTTCCCTGGGTCTATGTGTCTGCTTTTGTACCAGTACCATGCTGTTTTGGTTACTGTAGCCCTGTAGTATAGGTTGAAGTTGGGTAACATGATGCCTCCAGCTTTGTTCTTTTTGCTTAGGATTGCTTTGGCTATTTGGGCTCTTTTTTTGTTCTGTATGAATTTTAAAATAGTTTTTTTCTAATTCTGTGAATAATGTCATTGGCAGTTTGATAGGAACAGCATTGAATCTGTAAATTGCTTTGGGGAGTATGGCCATTTTAATGATATTGAATCTTCCTATCCATGAGCATGGGATGTTTTCCATTTATTTGTGTCTTCTTTGATTTCTTTGAGCCATGTCTTGCAATTCTCATTGTACAGATCATTCTCCTCCTTGGATAGCTGTATTCCTATGTATTTTATTCATTTTGTGGCAATTGTGAATGGGATTGCCTTCCTCAATTTGGCTCTCAGCTTGGCTGTTGGTGGTGTATAGGAATGCCAGTGATTTTTATACATTGATTTTGTATCCTGAAACTTTGCTGAAGTTGTTTATCAGCTGAAGGAACTTTTGGGCCAAGACTATGGGGCTTTCTGCATATAGAATCATGTTATCTACAAACAGGGATAGTTTAACTTCCTCTTTTCCTACTTGGATGCCCTTTATTTCTTTCTCTTGCCTGATTGCTCTGGCTAGGACTTTCAATACTATGTTGAATAGAAGTAGTAAAAGAGAGGAATGCTTGTCTTGTGCCAGTTTTCAAGGGGAATACTTTCAGCTTTTGCCCATTCGGTATAATGTCAGCTGTGGGTTTGTCATAGATGGCTTTTATTATTTTGAGGTATGTTCCTTCAATACGTAGTTCATTGAGAGTTTTTAACATGAATGGATGTTGAATGTTATCAAAAGCTTTTTCTACATCTATTGAGATAATCATGTGGTTTTTTACTTTAGTTCTGTTTATGTGCTAAATCACATTTATTGATTTGTGTATGTTGAACCAAATTTGCCTCCTGAGGATGAAGCCTACTAGATCATAATGGATTAGCTTTTTGATGTGCTGCTGGATTTGGCTTGCAAGTATTCTGTTGAGGATTTTTGAATCAACGTTCATCAAGGATATTGGCCTGAAATTTTCTTATTTATGTGTTTCTCTGCCAGGTTTTGGTATCAGGATCATGCTGGCCACATAGAATGAATTGGGGGGGAGTCCCTCCTTTTCAATTTTTTGGAATAGTTTTAGTAGGAGTGGTACCAGCTTTTCTTTATACATCTGGTAGAATTTGGCTGCAAATTCATCTCGTCCTGGGCTTTTTTTGGTTGGTAGTCTGTTTATTCCTGATTCAATGTAGGAGCTTGCTATTGGTCTGTTCGGGGGATCAGTTTCTTCCTGGTTCAGTCTTGGGAGGGTGTATATGTTCAGGAATTTATCCATCTCTTCTAGGTTTTCTAGTTTGTGTGCATATAAGTGTTCATAGTAGTTTCTGATGATTATTTTTATTTCTGTGGGGTCAATGGTAACATCCTCTTCATCATTTCTTTTTTTTTTAATTTGAGACAGAGTCTCACTCTGTTGCCCAGGCTGGAGTGCAGTAGGACCGTGTCGGCTCACTGCAACCTCCGTCTCCTGGATTCAAGCAATTCTCCTGCCTCAGCTTCCCGATTAGCTGGGATTACAGGTGCCCACCACCACACCCAGCTAGGTTTTATATTTTTAGTAGAGATGGGATTTCACCATTTTGGCCAGGCTGGTCTCGAACTCCTGACCTCAGGTGATCCACCCACCTCAGCCTCCCAAAGTGCTGGGATTACAGGTGTGAGCCGCCTTACGTCTTACCAGGCGTAAGACCAGCCTGGCCAAGATGGTGAAACCCTGTCTCCACTAAAAATACAAAAAAACTAGCCGGGCGTGGTGGTGGGCGCCTGTAGTCCCAGCTACCCGGGAGGCTGAGGCAGGAGAATGGCATGAACCCAGGAGGCGGAGCTTGCAGTGAGCCGACATCATGCCACTGCACTCCAGGCTGGGCAACAGAGCAAGACTCCATCTCAAAAAAAAAAAAAAATTTTTTTTTGGTAGAAACGGTTATAAAGAAAAAAATAATCGTATATAAAAAAGGATCCTGTATGGTAAATATTTTTCTTAAAGTAGTATGATTATTTAAAAAAGAAAAAAATGTAGGACAAATCAGAGTGTCCAAGCAAGTCATGGGTGTTGTGTATAAGTTGTGATAAGGTTTGTGAAGGGGGATTTACAAAAGGAATTTTGTATGTGATTAAGTTGACTAAAATTTAAAAAGAATTATTCATAATAGTCCTTCTAATATTGGTCCCCTATATTAAAATAAGATTTTCTTAAGGTATTAATTTGATCTTAGTGAATTTTTTTTTTTTTTTTTTTTTTTGAGACAGAGTTTTGCTCTTGTTGCCCAGGCTGGAGTGCAATGGCGCCATCTTGGCTCACTGCAACCTCTGCCTCCCAGGTTCAAGTGATTCTCCTGCCTCAGCCTCTTGAGTAGCTGGAATTACAGGCACCTGCCACCAAGCCCAGCTAATTTTCTGTATTTTTAGTAGAGACAGGGTTTCACTATGTTGGCCAGGCTGGTCTCGAACTCCTGACCTCAGGTGATGCACCCGCCTCGGCCTCCGAAAGTGCTGTGATTACAGGCATGAGCCACCATGCCCGGCCAATCTTAGTGAAATTATAAGACATTTTGTTTTTAATTCTGAAACCTGTTTCTTTTGAAAACTTCTCAGATTCATATCTTAGAAGTTCAGCTTTTGTTGTGTCTCACTGCTTTCAGCTTATTCTCCTCTTGAGAAGGCCTGAAATGAGAAATCTCTCCTCTGCTTTTTTATCAGCTTCTGTAACTTTTTTCCTCTGGTTCTAACTGTTGTTGTGGCCTGATGCTGAAAAGTGGTATCTTGAAGGTCTGAAAAAGTAATGCTTTCCTCCAGTATAGCTTGATTCTGTACTCTTGACTTTTCTTGATATGTCTAAATTTTTAAATGTAATTAGGAAACTTCTCATGCAATTACTAACAGTCATGTATTCCTTTGCTATGCTATACTCATAACTTTGAAAACACTCTTCCTGTGTCTGATTAAGTTCAGGTACTCTATTCTTCAGGTTTGATTTCTAGGTTATCTAAATGGGCTTCTCATAAGGAGAAGCAATCACACTGCAGATGTTTCTTCTTTGCCTTTCTGGCAAATGGCTTAAGAAACAAGATTTTGCATTTTATTAAGATAATTCCTGGCCTGGCATGGTGGCTCATGCCTGTAATCCCAGCACTTTGGGAGGTCAGTGTGGGCAGATCACTTGAGGTCAGGAGTTCGAGACCAGCCTGGACAACATGGTGAAACCCCGTCTCTACTAATAATATAAAAATTAGCCAGGTGTGGTAGCGCGTACTTGTAGCTACTCGGGAGGCTGAGGCAGGAGAATCCTTTGAACCTGGGAGGTGGAGGTTGCAGTGAGCCGGGATAGTGCCACTGCACTCCAGCCTGAGCGACAGAGCAAGACTCTGCCTCAAAAAAATAAAAATAAAATAAAAAAGATAATTCCTATATTGTCTGTATTAATTTTTTGCTTCCTTAGGAAACTTGAGCTTTAAAAGAGTTAAGGCCAATCACAGTGGTTCGTGCCTGGAATTCCAACACTTTGGGAGGCCAAGGCAGGCAGATCACTTGAGCTCAGGAGTTTGAGACTAGCCTGGGCAACATGGTGAAACCCTGTCTCTACAAAAAAATATTAAAAAAATAGCTGGGTGTGGTGGTGTACGCCTGTGGTCCCAGCTACTCAGGGGAGCCTGAGGTGGGAGGATTGCTTGAGGCTGGGGGGCAGAAGTTGCAGTGAGCCGAGATCGTGCCACTGTATACCAGCCTGGGCAAGAGTGAGACCCTATCTCAAAAAAATAAAAATAAATCAAACGGTTAAAATTTGTATCTTCATGTCACTTTCTGTATTGCTCTTGAAGTATTTTGACTGTCACTCTTGATTAAATGATAACTATTCTGTTTTTATCAAATATTTTGAGGCTTTTTACATCTTTGACAAATGTCCTCAAAATCAAATAAACATTGCTAATTCTTTCAACATGTAAAACTTTTACATAAGTCAATTTTGTAACCTTGCCTTTTGGTTTTTGGTTTTTGGCTCTTTTGTTACTTAAAAGGGTTTTAAGGGTTAAGTGTCTACTCACTTCCATTCCCACCTGGCTTAGAATGATTAATTGGCTATAAGTTTTTTTACTCTAAGTCCCTTGGCCATAGGGATCCCACCAAGGGACATGATGGACCTGGGTCAGGTAGCCACACCATCCTGGCAACAATATGGGACAAAATAAAAGTTTAGCCATTTATGCTGCCTCTGGCATATCTTGATCAAAAAACAGAAATTTAAACTAAAAAATAAAGTCCTAAGCACCCCACCAATCGAATGGATCCCCCTTGACCAAGTGAACCCCCAAGAAAAAAAAACTTAAAAAAAAAACATAGTTCCCAGCCATAAGAGGACAGGAGGTCAGACACACCTCATTATACCCTTTTCCTTTTGTGGTTTAGACACAGCAACTGACCAGAGTTAACATTAAAACATAACAAACTCTTTGTGGCAATAAGATACCAAAGTATAAATAGGACCTAAGGCCATGCCAGACAAGAGTTAAGTCTCCACTCCAAGGAAAACATGGGTCATATGTTACATATATGTTTGTTCAATATGCATGTGTCAGGACCACCTTCATAAATATTTATAGTTCCTTCTGTAACCTGCTAAATATGTATATTTAGCCAACCTGTCATCATATCCCCACAGGGGCCCTGGCTACAATTGAGAGTGAGGAACAGGTTTATTAACTTATGGATATGAGGGCCACATATTCTATAGCTAGTACCTATCTATGCCCTGATTCACAGAAGACTATGATGGTTATGAAAATGTCAGGGAAATCTATGACTTGCTCCTTCCTTCAACCTTTAGATTGTCATCTTGGAGACCATGATCAATGGGAAAAACTAAAAAAAAAATGAACCAAACTCGAAATAAATAATTTAGCAATTGCCAAATATGTTAAGACTCTAGGCACTATACTAAATTCTATTCATGAGTTTGCTTCTAGCAGGATCACTTATCCCACAAACATGGCCCTCCATCCTTCTCAAGTGGGAGACCAGGTCCTCCTAAAAACCTGAAAGGAACAAGGACCTGAACGTCAGCTTGCTACCAGGTCAAATGGTTTTGTTTCACAGTTGCCCCACATGAACCCTGTTCAACAGGGAGTAGCCAGATGAGAGACAACATCCCATTGTCCCTAATTCCACAAGACTGTGGAATGAGCCTTTCACAGTGGGGAATTGTAACAGTGAAATAGCAAAGAACTAACATAACTAACTCAATTTTTGTTTAAGTGGCCTTTCGCCATTCCAGCTAATTCTAGAGCACTGAAATAATATGCAAAAACAGTAATCATGTAATTTTTACAACTAAGTCTGGGATTAAAGGGTAAGTATCTAAACAACTAACTATGTTTTGTTAAAGATTTACAGGAGCATTGTGAACTGACCAAGGACAAAGAAGTTTCCAACCTCCTCTGACCCTTGCTAGTGCCCAGATATCTGCAGTCCTCGGTCACCTCTTGATCCCAACCCCCTCCTCTTCACTTTATTCCCCTCCCATAAAAACTCTCCAGCCAACCTGAAAATTTAAGATGGTGCTTTAGCATACAGTTCACCATCTTGTCAATTTTGCTGGTTTTCTGAATGAACCTGGTTTCCTCCCATCAACCCTTGTCTCTTGTGTCTGGCTTTCTAGCAGCAAGCCGTTGAACCTGGGTTCAGTTACACTTATGCTGAAAGTAGAATAGAGAAGGAAATGGAAAATAGTGGATCAATCAAGGAAGTACAATATTCAGCCAATATGAATCGCAGAAAAAGCAGAGAAAACAAAGGTAAGGAAACTAGCAAAAAATTACACAGGAATATTTCCTAGAATTGGAGGGCACAGATCTCTAGAGTGAAAGGGGGCATTGGATGCCATGAACAATAAATGAAAACTTATCCCAAGCCTCAGAATCATAATTTTTTTTTTTTTGAGTCAGGGTCTCACTCCGTCACCCAGGCTTGAATGTAATGGTGCAATCTTGGCTCACTGCAACCTCGGCTTACTGCAACCTCCACCTTCCAGGCTCAGTTGACCCTTCTGCCTCAGCCTCCCGAGTAGCTGGGACCACAGGCAGGCACCATCATGCCTGGCTAATTTTTTTTTGTATTTTTGGTGGAGATGTGTTTCACTATGTTGCCCAGGCTGATATTGAACTTTGAGCTCAAGAGATCTGCCTGCCTCAGCCTCCCAAAGTGCTGGGATTACAGGCATGAGCCATCGCACCCAGCTATTTTTTTTTTTTTTTTTTGAGACAATGTCTTGCTCTCTTGCTCAGGCTGGAGTGTAGTGACCCAATCACAATTCACTGCAGCCTCAACCTCCCAAGCTCAGGTGATTCTCCCACCTCAGCCTCCAGAGTAGTATGGAGTTTGTACCATCAAGCTAATTTTTAAAAAAATTTTTTGTAGAGACAAGGTCTCACTATGTTGCCTAGGCTGGTCTCAAACTCATGGGCTCAAGCCTCCTAAAGTGTTGGAATTAGAAGTATGAGGCACTGTGCCTGGACAGACTCATGAATTTGAGATCACCAGGGATGAAAAGATTTGAAAGGTTCCAGTGGGAAATAAAGGGTCATGTGCAAAGTCATGAAATCAGAATTATTGTTAGAACTCTTGATTGCAATCAAATGCTAGAAGACATTAGAGGAATATCTACAAAATGCCAAGGGAAATGATTATTAACCTAGAACACGATACACAGCCATGTTATAAATCAAATGTGGGGTAAAGAAGACATTCAGGGATATGCTAGGACTGTGGGTTTGATCTGATCTTCTTCAGCTCCTTTCCATCTGGGTAAATCTGCCTTGGTCAGCTAAGGAGTAGGACCAGTTTCCCAAGCTGCTCTCAATTTATTGTCTCTGATATAAGCACTTTAATCAGTTTATGGCTATTTAATGCTAGGAATTGTAGAAAAATGAACAGGTAAAATTAGTAAATAGTGAGACATTACAAAGTTTTCAAGAAACAATAAGATATTAGCATTAGTTGTTATATGATATTTATATGACTTTACAATTGAAAGACTTTTTATTTATTTATTTATTTATTTTTTGAGACAAGGTCTTGCTTTGTCACCCAGGCTGGAGTGTGGTGGCCCAATCTTGGCTCACTGCAACCTCTGCCTCCCAGGTTCAAGTGATTCTCCTGCCTCAGCCTCCCAAGTAGCTGGGATCACAGGCTTATGCCACCATGCCCGGCTAATTTTTGTATTATTAGTAGAGATGGGATTTCACCATGTTGGCCAGGTTGGTCTCCGACTCCTGACCTCAGGTGATCCAACCACCGCAGCCTCCCAAAGTGCTGGGATTACAGGCATGAGCCACCACGCCCAGCCTGAAAGACTTTTTAAATATGCTTATATGAAAGGAAAGATCATATGGAAGGCACACGAAGGCCTAGAAACTGGCACATGATAGGGCCTTTGGTGGACAGAACCTAAAGTGATTCTCAAGGCTTGCTCACTTCTGGTATTTACTCCTTTGTAGAATCTTCTCCTGATGAGTTAATAAAACCCATGACTTCTTTCTAACCAATAGAAGGTGATGAGATGTCACTCTTGTGAAGATGTTATATTATATAAGGCTTCATTTTATAGCAGGCACACTCTAGAGGTCTCTTTGCTGGCTTGACAGAGTGAGGGCCATGCGGAGGAAGCTGATGTGGCAAGGAACTACAGGTAGCTTCTAGGAACAGCAGGCAGCTTCTGGACCTATGGTTGCCTTATTGTTTCCTGCCCATAAAGGGTTTCAGTCTTACAGATGCATCAGAATGAATTCTGCTAATAATTCAGAGAGACTTCCCAGTGGAGTTTTCTATAGTAAAGCCTCCAGATGAAAACACCTTGACTCCAAACCTGGCCAACACCTTGATTCCATCCCTGTCAAAGCTTAAGTAGAGGACTCTGCTAAGCTGTGCCTGGACTCTGATAGAAACTGTGGGATGTGTGTTGTCTGAAGCTGCTAATTTGTGGTATTTTGTTATGAAGCAATAGAAAACTAGTATAGTGTTCAATACATGCTAACTTGCATTGCCTAGAAAGACAAATATCATATTATCTTACTTATATGTGGAATCTAAAAAAGTCATACTCCTAGAGTCTGTAAACCCAGAGACTCCAGAGGCTGAGGTGAGCAGATAATGTAAGCCCAGGAGTTTGAGGCTGCAGTGAGCTGCAGTGAGCTATGATTGCACCATTGCACTCCAGCCTGGGCAACAGAGTGAGACCCTGTCTCTAAAAAAGAATTAGAAAGTCTTTTTCGTTCCATTGTCTGGATGTGCCACAGTTTATTTATCCATTCACCTACTTAAGAACATCTTGGTTGCTTCCAAGTTTTGGCAATTATGAACAAAACTGCTTACAAACACCTGTGTGCAGGTTTTTGTGTGGACCTGAGTTTTCAACTCTATTGGGTAAATAGTAAGGAGCATGATTGCTGGATGATATGGTAAGAGTATGTTTAATTTTGTAAGAAACTACCACTGTCTTCCAAAGTGGCTATACCGTTTTGCATTCCCACCAGCAATGAACAAGAGTTCCTGTTGTTCCACATCCTCACCAGCAGGATGTTTTGTGGTGGTAGTGTTTTAGATTTGGGGCATATTAATAGGTGTGTAGTGACATCTCACTGTTGCTTTCATTTGTAATCCCCTAATAACCTATGATGTCAAACATCATTTCATATGCTTTCTTGCCATCTGCATATCTTCTTTGGTGAAGTGTCTTAGTCTTTTGCCCATTTTTAAATTGACTTGTTTGTTTTCTTGTTGTCAAGTTGTAAGAGGTCTTTGTTTATTTTTGGACACATTTTATCATACATGTCTTTTGCAAATATCTTCTCCCAGTCTGTAGCTTGTCTTCTCATTCTCTTGATAAAAGTAATTTTAAGGAGTATAAATATTAACATTCATGTCTAACTCATTTGGATCCAAAAAAATTTAAGGTGGTCTAAATGTTTAACATTAAATAATACTGAATAATAATCAATGTTCACTTATGTGTATGATACTTCGTATTACTTCTTTTAAGCTGGAAGTCTTGCTATATTACTCTTATAATTTAGCATAACATTACTACTGATTTTTTCAATTATGTATAGATATAGCTCAAAAAATAACTTTAGTATTAAGGAGTAATATATTTGCCTCAAACACTATATTAAATATTTAAATTTTGTTAAAGAAAATACCACTTTCACAACTGCAACTAAATTGTCTAAATAGAATGCTAGCCCCATTGGGTGAAAGATATACATTGACATCATGCTATAAATATTGTTTGAAAACACTCAATGGGTTGTTCAAATTTAATTAATATAATATCATATTTCATTATGTGCCATTATATGAGGAAGAATGCTTAAATGAAACAAGCAATAAATATTCACTTGGTATAAAGTTTATTTGCATGTGTAAAAAGTGTATATAACAGGAAACCTCTTAAAATAAAAACATAATAAAGTTTTAGGAAAAATATGAATTTAGAAAATGGGTTGCTTTTTCAGATCACAAAAATACTGATATATGTGTACTAAATTACCTTAAACTGTTGAGGTGTTAGAGAAACATTTTTCAAAAAACAAGAAAAGTTGGAGGTTGGAGGAGACACAAAATATAGAAGAATGAAGTTACTGATATATGTCACACATGTTTTAAAATGACCACACAGGCAGAATCTACAAAAGAATCAAATTCTTTAAAAATACAGAAATGCTAGAGATTCCCCTAATAGTGTTAATGGCATACATAACATTCCAAATCAAATAACTAATAAAAATTTAATTCACATTCAATTAAAACAAAAACAATATGAGTAATGTGAAATTGAGTTTTTGTTAAGCACTGACAAATCTTTTAGCATTAAAAAGTCTCTTGTACGTCTAGGAAGAGTACACACACATAAATTATCTGAGAAGTAGAAAAATCTGGATTAGAATTTTAGAGGCAAACTTGAAACCTAAGACATGGAGGACACTGTTGCTCTGCAGGTTTTAATTGTTCTGAGAGTTTTCTCTATGTATTTGTTCAGAGGGCATTAAAAGACGCAAAACTTGGGGCCAGGCACAGTGGCTCACGCCTGTAATCCCAGCCCTTTGGGAGGCTGAGGCGGGCGGATCACCTGAGGTCAGGAGTTTGAGACCAGCCTGGCCAACATGGCAAAACCCTATCTCCACTAAAAATACAAAAATTTGCAAGGCGTGGTGGCAGGTGCCTGTAATGCAGCTACTCAGGAGGCTGAGGCAGGAGAAATCCTTGAACCTGGGAGGCGGAGGTTGCAGTGAGCCATGATCACTCCACTGCACTCCAGCCTGGGTGACAAAGTGAGACTCCTTCTGGAAAAAAAAAAAAAAAAAGATGCAAAACTTTGACACAGCAGGCCAGTGTGGTGGCTCATGCCTGTAATCCCAGCACTTTGGGAGGCCGAGGTGGGTGGATTGCTTGAGCTCAGGAGTTAGAGACCAGCATGGGCAACATGGTGAAACCCTGTCTCTACAAAAAACACAAAAATTAGCCAGGTGTACTGAGGTGCACCTGTGGTCCACCTACTTAGGAGGCTGAGGTGGGAGGATTGCTTGAGCCCCGAAGTTCAGGCTACAGTGAGTTGTGATTGCACCACTGCACTCCAGCCTGGGTAGCAGAGCAAGACCTTGTCTCAAAAAATTAAAAATAAAAATACTTTGACACAGTCAAAGTTTGTGCTCTCTTTAATTTTTTTCATTATCAAAAGAGAATATTCTATATAGAATTGTCTGTCCTACCAAAGGTATGACCTTGTAAATGTGTATTTGTCTTTTCAATCCAATTCTCCTTTTATATCCATATTTTACTCATTTCTTAATTGTAATAAAGTGGAAAACTGATCTAATTATATATAAAACCTTGTGTCAAAATAGATTTAATGATTAACACTAATCAATTGCCAGGAGACAAAACACAAACAAAACAGATAAACCAAACAAAACAATAAATCTACCACCAAACTTACAACAGGAATAGAAAATGGTGAAAGCAACAGAAATATATGTGACTGATACAATGTTGAGATACTTTCCCTTCAATCATTATAAGCATTTGTCAATAACAGTTCTATCATATTTTCCTTTTTATATTTAAAGTATCATGATCTCCACATTGGATGCTCTATAAATATCACAATCTTAATGATGAATTCTAGACTCATTCAAGTTAGAGCAACTGCTTTACACAAAATGATAGCAGTAGACAAATCTAGGCAGCTGCTTGGGTAGGGTGGGGTTCTCACAGGTTCTGAAGCTAGCTTGCAGTTAGAATTTTGGGAGTCAATAGAAGTAAATGAATTCATGAAATATTTCAAATTATGATTCAGTGCAAGATACATACATATCTTATAATTCTATTCATCATAAATATTTTCATATGTATATGAGAATACATCTAAATATATGTAACATGTACATATATAAATGTATGTATATATGAGAAATGCTTGTAAATTTCTGTCCCAAACTTAGAATTATGTACAAGATCCCTGAATTTCATAATTCGAGGCAGTGTAATTTTATAGGCATGACATGGGACTAGAAAAGTGTGCTCACTCATTCTAAACCCAGTTGTCACCAACCTGCTAGATTCTGGGCAAGTTGTTCTTCCATGCCTTAGTGTGATTATGGCAAAGTAGAATTTGCCTGTAGCCCTTTAAAGAGGATTAAAATAAGTGCAAAGTGCAAAGTCACATGAGCAAAAGTGCTTATGTAAAGCCAAGACACAAGGAATAGCAAGATTTTTATATGCAACGTGGGTAACTTTTAAAAGCAAGTTAGATTTCCTAATTAAATGTAAATGTTGCTAGATGATTTATTTGCAACAAGCAACAAAGAGACTGAGAATCTAAAAGTATAAAGTCTTTGGCAGTCTGTAATGATTAAGGACTTACTTTTATCTGCCTTAAGATGATGCATCTTAAAAGAGAGACTTACACTCACATATGCACTGTAATATGATTTATGCTTTCTAAACTTTTAATTTGGTAGGAACTATCAAACATGTGGGTTTGCAGTCTCACTCCTGTAAAAATTATAAAACAAAATAAACAATGATCATTTTATAAGTGATCCTAAATGATAAGAAAATGTAATGCCTGGCAAAAACATAAAGCACAGAAATTTCTATTCTATTTTTCAGGAGTATGTTATTTCTTGAGCTCCTGGAAGAGGAAACAAACTCACATATACCTACATACCCACCCAGATAAATTTGTGTGCATATACTCCAGAAATTTATAGCTTATATGCTGCTACATTCTTAAGGAAAAACTGGTTATACATATGATTTAGAAGAAGAGACAAAGAATGGGTTTATATGACTATGGTGTTTTCCTTTTGTGTTCAGACATATTAAGAGATGCAAAAGGTTTCTGGTAACATTAATCAATATTATTTTAAGAGCAGAAAAGCAAATTACTTTTTCCACATTCTCAAACTATTATGAAGTTTAACAAATTTCAAAATAATCATATGTAGTTATACAGAGAGATAATTTTGCAACGAAGATGGGAGTATTTACTAATCAGTAACAGGGGCAACTTCATTAAGGTCTAGTGTCTCCTAGATTTTAGGTCTGTTTATTTGATAGCATAACAACCCTTGCAAATCCTTTTCATTGCAAACTTGTATCTTCTGAAGAACTAACTTCATAGCAAATAGTATTTTTTAGAAGAAGAAAACTACTGACCCCACTACCTATAATAAAACATGACTGACAGCAAGAGTTAAGAACTAAACTCTGCAAAATATGATGACTGCTGTGCAATAATTTAACATATAAAACCAAGTGATTATATTAAGGTCACAGATTTATACTGAAATGTCAAATTCTGTGAAGTATTTCTAACCCCCCGCCAAAAAAATCCTAAGAAAGAGTAGGTCCAATATCTTTTTGGATAATCTTTTTTTTTTTTTTTTTGAGATGGAGTCTCACTCTGTCGCCCAGGTTGGAGTGCAATGGCACAATGTCGCCTCACTACAACCTCCACCTCCCGAGTTCAAGCGATTCTCCCACCTCAGCCTCCCCAGTAGCTGGGATTAGAGGCACCCGCCATCATGTCTGGCTAATTTCTTTTGTATTTTTGTAGAGACGGGGTTTTGCCATGTTGGCCAGGCTGGTCTCAAACTCCTGACCTCAGGTGATCCGCCCACCTATCCCTCCCAAAGTGCTGGGATTACAGGCGTGAGCCACTGCGCCCAGCCTGACTTTGGATAATCTTAATGGTTAGACATTCTTGCTTTTTTAATATTCAACACAAGAAATCTATAACCTTTATCTGTACAAAGGATCCAAAGAGTTCACTAATTCTACCTATGCTCTTTATAAGAAAGATTTTTTTTGAACCATTAAAACAAACATTACAAAAAAGTGCTTTCTTCTTAACTGCAAGGATATAGAGTCAAAAAGTCTCTTATCAAGCTGATAATGATCAAGTTCAGGTCCAAGATGCAGACAGAACTTCTGTGGTACAGTACATGGACTTATTCTTCCTTTATTCCTTGCAGTTTGTCATAAAAAGTTGGATAGTCATGTCTTTTGTGGTCTTCTTCTTCTTCTTCTCCTTCTCCTTCTCCTCCTCCTCCTCCTTCATCTCCTTCTCCTTCTTCTCTTTTCTTCTTCTTTTCTTTCTTTCTTTCTTTTTTTATTTTATTTTTGAGATGGAGTCTTGCTCTGTCGCCCAGGCTGGAATGCAGTGGCGTGATCTCAGCTTACTGCAACCTCTGCCTCCCAGGTTCGAGCAATTCTCCTGCTTCAGTCTCCCAAGTAGGTGGGACTACAGGCATGCCCCATGACGCCTAGCTAATTTTTGAATTTTTAGTAGAGACCGGCTTTCACCATGTTGGCCAGGCTGGTCTCGAACTCCTGGCCTCCCAAAGTGCTGGGATTACAGGCATGAGCCACCATGCCCGGCCTATCTAATAACACAAATTTCTTATACCAAAATGACAAGGTAGTCAGTGAGATGGGAGAGACATAGATTTTTTAAATACCCTAAATCCTTTTGTGTGCCCAGGATATGGTGGTGGTGGTGAAACACTGTGTTTTCTGGTCAGTGCCACTGCCTGTTCATAAGAAGGTAATCCTGCATCCTCCACAGAAGGCGGCAATGGAGACAAGGCAGCCTCCTCAGGTCTTCTGAAAATGATGGAGGGAGTGTGCCTCCCCCTTTCATAGACGGCTGAAGAGCTAAGCAGAGAGACAACATTTAGGTCTAGGAAAGGTAGCATTTTTAGGTTGAGATGACAATATTTAAAAATCCAACCAACTATCTTAATAAACATTAAACACAAGGTATTAATATAACAGTTTTATTTTACCCCCAGACTCTGAAAGTCTTGGTACAGTGGAAAGACCAAGAGCTTTGAGTCAGACATGGGTTTGAAATCTGATCCTGGGCCGGGCGTGGTGGCTCACGCCTGTAATCCCAGCACTTTGGGAGGCTGAGGCGGGCGGATCACGAGGTCAGGAGATCAAGACCATCCTGGCTAACACGGTGAAACCCTGTCTCTACTAAAAATACAAAAAAAAAAAAAAAAAAAAAAAAAAAAAAATTAGCCGGGCATGGTGGCGGGTGCCTGTAGTCTCAGCTACTCGGGAGGCTAAGGCAGGAGAATGGCGTGAACCCAGGAGCAGAGGTTGCAGTGAGCTGAGATCACGCCACTGCACCCCAGCCTGGGGGGACAGAGAGAGACTCCATCTAAAAAAAAAAAAAAAAAGAGAAATCTGATCCTGTCATTTCCTAACTATGTGACCAAAGGCAAGTTACCGACCTCAATTTTCTCCTCTCTATAATGGGGCTAATATCAGCTGTCTCCACAGAGTTGGTTTGTGTGGATTGAGCAAGATGCATGGAAAGCTTCTAGCAGTGTCTGGTGCACTAGAAAAAGGACTCAAAACAAGTGAATTCCCTTTTCTCTTACTCCTGGATTAAAACTTTTTGAAAGTATGATGTGAAACCAAAACCAAATTCAGGCTTTGTTGAAAGGTGGCGCAATTCCAGACCAAGGAAATAGATGTCACAGAGGTAATCACAATAGGCTGATGCCTGTCTCTCTCCTCCATTCCCTCCTGCAGTCCTGCTGCCTGGCCAATCCTTCCTAAGCAGTACTTTCTTCACGTCATTCTTCTCCTCAGAAGCCAAACCCGCAGCATACTTCCAGCTGAGTCAAGTTCTAAGTCCCGTGCCTTCTCTTCAAAGCCTCTCTTACTGCAGCCACACCTTATTTTTTACAGCTCTCTGCTCTACCAAGGCAGCTTCTTTACACTCCCCTGCATGGGCAGTAAGTTCTCAGCCCTTCTCTGTGCTTTCACTAGTATCATTCCCTTTCTCCAAATATCATCTTTTCTCCCCTCAGCTCTAATCTAAGCCTAACACTTAAAAAAATATATATGGCTTAGTTCAAGTCTCACCATTTTCACTAAACCTTGTCAGCCAATGAAATGCAACATGGGCCTGGGGTCTTAAACCTATGGTTTTCCTTTCTCACTTGTGAAGTACAAATTATGATTTAGACATTAATAAATCAATCTATTTAGGCTATTTATAAAGTATCTATACATACATTAACCTCCTATAGTTATGGCTAATGAAATAATTAAAATGCATAGGGGATGGATAAGCCATTCTCCATGATGTGCTTATTTCACATTGCATGCCTGTATCAAAACATCTCATGTACCCCATAAATATATATACCTACTATGTACCCACAAAAAAAGGAAGAAGGAAAAAAATGCATAGATAACCCCTAACTTCTAGTCAATATTTACAATATTCTTCCCATCAAGAAATAGTTTAGCAGGCCCAAAATACTGCCAACTTTTCCAAATTAAATCAGTCAATATGTCTCTTAGAGCACCATTTTTCCTTTTGAGGTAATAATGAGATCTGAATTGGAGGGAAGGAGAGAGAAAAATTGCGAGAGAGAAGAAAAGCAAAAGGTCTGTGTAAATCTAGGAACTGGATAATTGGCCCTTCAATAGTTGAGAGGTGACTGAGAGGATCACAAGTTTACTTAGAGAGCTCAACACAATTCCTCCTCTGTCAGAAATCTGGAATGTATTCATGGTAGGCAGTCACTTGCCACATTCATTAGCTCATGATGAAAAGTTCTATTCGTTTGCTTACAAGATAAAGGAGGAGACAGATATTTTATTTGAATAAATAAATTTTTACATGTTGACTTTCAAAATTTAATGTATGGAAACAATGTAATAATTACATCAGTCATTAAATATCTACACAGTGTTTTCTTACACATCACAATCTTACATGACTGAAATCAGAAAGTATGCACTAATAACATCTCAAACTGGCAACATCCTATGATGCCTGTTTTCCTCCACAAAATATAGGAACTAAGAAATGAAAAGGTCTTTTCATTTCTTGGTTTATTATTATTATTATTATTATTATTATTATTGCGACTGAATTTCACTCCTGTTGCCCAGATTGGAGTGCAATGGCACAATCTCAGCTCACTGCAACCTCCACCTCCTGAGTTCAAGTGATTCTCTTGCCTCAGCCTCCTGAATAGATGAGATTACAGGCGCCCACCACCACACCCGGCTAATTTTTGTATTTTTTTTAGTAGAGACTGGTTTTCACCATGTTGGCCAGGCTGGTTTTGAACTCCTGACCTCAGGTGATCCACCTGTTTCAGCCTCCCAAAGTGCTGGGATTACAGGCGTGAGCCACCGCTGCCAGCCTCTTGGCTTGTTTTTACAGATGAATGAGGCAAACTTTTCTGACGATGATCTTATTTTTTACTCTTTTCTTTCTCAGCTTCTTTGTCCTTCCCCCTACTTTCAGATTTGCAAAATATAGAAACAAATAACTCTGCTGGAAGAATTTCTTGGGACAATAGATGAAAAGTACTTTAGTAAGTATTTACTAGTTAATGCTAACATAAGAGAATGTCTAGTAAACCAAGTTTGGAATGTCCTCTGAAACTCAGAGAGTTGCTGAGGGGAACAAAGTGAGACAATGGATATAAAGATGATCTGTGAACAAGAAGCATTACACTGTGCTAATGTTAAGTATAACTAATCGTACTTTTAAAATAAAAGGTATCCAGGGTTTTAAATTTTATAATAACACACCCGGAAGACATGTCATAATCACAGTGCCACTTTACTTCCTGCACTCGAATTCTGCTCCATCCCTTATGCAGGGAAGAAGCTAGAAATGTTTCAGGGGAAAAAAAAGGCAAAAGGTGAAAAACATAGTGACGCAGAAAAGTTGGAAAATGAAGAAAAGCAGGGGAGAGAAGAAAGTGTAAGCACGAGGACACTAAATAATGACTGTGCTATTCACAGTCATTGAGTGAAACTATTGCATATGAGGACATACGTGAACTTTTTTGAAAAACATTGTGAATGAGGTGAAAAAGAAGAAAAGAAGAACCTCTAAAGACAAATTTTGCCTATTTCTTCATTATCTTGTGGATTACTCCCAGCTTGTGGAGAAAGTCACACTGAATAAAATCTTAGTGAAAAGTCCTAGAAAGACCTTGCTCATTTCCTGTCTGCTAAATAGGGGAAATGAATAGAGCTCTGCTAAACAAATTCTTCCTTACTTTCTCTAACTTCTCAAATTTTTTATAGGCTTTATAGGGACAAACTCCTTAGTTCATGCCCATAATTCACATAATGCATTGGGGAACTTTTCAAGAATTCCAGCATGGGGCTAGAATGACCATTTATGTTCCTCTTCTGTCTGCTGGCAGCTCCTCTTCTTTCTGCACCTTTATTGTGGGCATCCTTTAGGGGCTTTGTCCTTTTCCCTTCTGTCCCTTTACTTTATTTTTTTATATTTTTATTTTATTTATTGAGACGGAGTCTCGCTCTGTCTCCCAGGCTGGAGTACAGAAGCGCAATCTGGGCTCACTGCAACCTCTGCCTCCTGGGTTCAAGCGTTTCTCCTGCTTCAGCCTCCTGAGTAGCTGGGATTACAGGCATGCACCACCACGCCTCGATAATTTTTTGTATTTTTAGTAGAGACGGGGTTTCACTATGTTGGTCAGGCTGATCTCGAACTCCTGACCTCGTGATCTGCCCGTCTCGGCCTCCCAAAGTGCTGGGATTACAGGCATGAGCCACCATGCCCGGCCAACTTTATTTTATTTTATTTTTTGAGAGAGGGTCTTGCTCTGCCACCCAGGCTGTAGTGTGGTGGCGTGATCTTGGCTCACTGCAGCTTCAATCTCCCTGGCTCAATCGATTCTCGCACCTCAGCCTTCCAAGTAGCTGGGACTACAGGCATGCACCACCATACTAGGCTATTTTTTGTGTTGGTAAAGATGGGGTTTCACCATCTTGCCCAGGCTGATCTTGAACTCCTGGGCTCAAGCCATCCATGTGCCTCGGACTCCCAAAGTACTAGGATTATAGGCGTGAGACACTGTGTCCAGCTCCTTTATTACACTTAGAGAACTTACCGACCCTCATGACTTCACCTTTAATCTTCCAATAGGTGAATCTTAATTTCACACCTGTTGCCTTAAATTCTTTTTTTTTTTTTTTGAGACAGAATCTCACTATGTTGCCCAGGCTGGAGTGCAATGGAGCCATCTCGGCTCACTGCAGCCTCCACCTCCCTAGTTCGAGTGATTCTCCTGCCACAGCCTCCCGAGTAGCTGGGATTACAGGCACCTGCCATCATGCCTGGCTAATTTTTGTATTTTTAGTAGAGGTGGGATTTCACCATGTTGGCTAGGCAGGTCTTGAACTCCTGACCTCAGGTGATCTGCCTGCCTCAGCCTCCCAAAGTTCTGGGATTACAGGCATGAGCCACCACCCCTGGCCAAATTCTTACCCTTTCTTTTTTTGTTTTCCAAGTAAAAAGACTTTGTGGCTGGTATGTACATATATATATATATGTATACATATACACATATTATATACAATATATAACATTACATATAATATATAAAACATTAAATTTTCCATTTTAATCATTCATAAGTGTACATTTCAGTGGTATTAATTCCACTCACAAGGTGCAACCATTTCCATTATCTATTTCCATAACCCTTTCATCACCCAAACAGAAACTCTGTACATAAGAAACAATAACTCCCCATTCCCCTTGCTATGATTTGAATGTTTTTACCCCGCTCAAAACTCATGTTGAAACTTAATCCTCAATGCAACAGTACTAGGAGGTGGGGCCTTTTGGGAGGCTTTTAGGTCATGAGGGTCCTGCCCTCATAAATGAATTAATGCTGCTATAAGAAGGGGTTGCAGGAGTAGTGCCCTCTCTTTCTTCTGCTCTTCTGCCATGTGAGGAATAATGTTCCTCCCCTCTAGAGGATGCAGTGTTCAAGGCACCATCTTGGAAGCAGAGACTGGGTCCTTATGAGACATACAACCTGCTGGTCCCTTGATCTTAGACTTCCCAGCCTCCAGAACTACAAGAGATAAATTTCTGTTCCTTATAAATTACCCAGTCTCAAGTATTCTGCTATAGCAGCACAAATAGGCTAAGACATCCCTATCCTCCCAGCCCAAGGTAATCTCTAATCTACTTTTTGTCTCTGTGAATTTGCCTATCCTAGATCTTGCCTATCCTAGGCATTACATATAAGTGGAATCATACAACAGTTGTTCTTTTGTGTCTGGCTTCTTTCACTTGGTATCATGTTTTCAGGGTTCATCCATATTGTAGCACGTATCAGAACTTCATTATTTTTTATGGCTGAATAATATTTCATTGCATGGATATACCACATTTTGATGGACACTTGGGCTATTTCCATCAACCCTTTGGTTATTTGAATAATGCTACTATGGACATTGGTGTACAAGTATCTGTTTGAGTTTCTGTTTTCAATGCTTTTGGATACAAATCTAGAAGTGAAATTGCTGGGTCATACAGTAATTCTACATTTAACTTTCTGAGGAACTGTCAAACTTTTCCACAGTGGCTGTACCGTTTTACATTCCTACTGGCAATGTGAATATGAGGTTCCAATTTCTCCATATCCTCGCCAATACTTGTTATTTTAAAAATTATTATTCCAGCTATTCTAGAATAGCTGGAATTACAGGTGCATGCCACTGCACCTGGCTCTCACTGTGGTTTTGATTTAATTTCCCTTTCCTTAATATCAACATTGAACACCTTTCAAGTGCTTGCTGGCCATTCATATATTTTTAGAGAAATGTCCATTCAAGTCCTTCACTAAAAAAAGTGGGTTATTAGTCTCTTTGTTGTTTTATCCTTTCTTGAGCTATCTTTAAAATATAAACTATTTTGGCCGGGTGCAGTGGCTCACACCTGTAATTTGCCATTGCACTCCAGCCTGGGCAACAAGAGCAAAACTCTGTCTCAAAAAAAAAAAATAAAATAAAATACGAACCATTTTGTCCTGTCAAATCCAAATTTTGTTTTCTTGCTCCCAGCTTCCATATATATATTTCTTCAGCACAGAAGCTTAGGTTCAAGTCATATTGTTCCAACATTCCCAAGTTCTTTCTTTCTTTATTTTTTTGAGACAGAGTCTCGTTCTGTCGCCAGGCTGGAGTGCAGTGGTGGGATCTCGGCTCACTGCAACCTCTGCCTCCCGGGTTCAAGCAATTCTCCTGCCTCAGCCTCCCGAGTAGCTGGGACTATATGTGTGTGCCACCATGTCCAGCTAATTTTTGTATTTTAGTAGACACGGGGTTTCACCGTGTTGGCCAGGATGGTCTCAATCTCTTGACCTCGTGATCCGCCCGCCTCGGCCTCCTAAAGTGCTGGGATTACAGGCATGAGCCACCGCGCGTGGCCCCAAGTTCTTTCTAATCAGGCATCAAGTTCTACGACTTCTTTTTCCTTGAAGACAGGTTCAAACTCATTACCTCACATCTGAATTGCCATGCTAGCATCCTTATTGGTTTTTCTCTGTCTTCCTGTTTCTCCCAGCTCTAGTACACATTACTTAAGAAAACCAGACTATAAGAGCCATGGGGGCAGACACTATGCTTGTTTTACTCACCGCTGTGTTCCTAGAACCTAGTATATTACCACATTCTCAAAAACCTTCCCCAAAGGCTATTTTTCCTTTTAATCCTCTGCTTAAGTGGTCCACCTCATGTCTGGCAACTCAAATGTAAATTCGTGGCTGCCATTCCAATTATACAACATTTCCCAAGTCACTCACTACTCTTCATCACAGGTCTTAAATCTCTGGTCAAGGGTTTGGCCCCATGGCTCATGCCTGTAATCCTAGCACTTTGAGAGGCAGAGGCAGGAAGATTGCCTGAGGCCAGGAGTTCCAGATCAGCCTGGGCAACATAGTGAGATTCTGTCTCTACAATTATTATTATTATCATTATTATTTTTATTATTAAGACAGGGTCTCTCTCCCATTGTCCAGGCTGGAGTGTAATGGCATGATCACGGCTCACAGTAACCTCCACTTCCTGGGCTCAGGTGCTCCTCCCACCTAAGCCCGCCTAGTAGTTGGGTATAAAGGCACACACCACCACACCTGGCTAATATTTTTTGTATTTTTAGTAGAGATGGGGTTTTGCCATGTTGCCCAGGCTGATCTCAAACTCGTGGGCTCAAGCGATTTTCCTGCCTCGGCTTCCCAAAGCTGGGACTACAGGAATGAGCCACCGTGCCTGGCCTTGGCTTACAATTATTTTTTAAAAAAATCTTTGGTCAAGACTATTTTGCTTATCATCTCCTATATGAGCCTTGGTAGTACCTGTCTTTGCTCCTGTGGGTCCACTTTCTTGAAACACCCCTTCCTAGTTAATTCCTCTAAAACCCATGTCCGCCAAAGTGACTAGTTGTATCCCACACTGACGGTATGCCTGCTTGACATTCCTAGCCATTTATAAGAACAGTGTTCTTTATCTTTTTTTTTTTTTTTTGAAACGGAGTCTTGCTCTGTTGCCCAGGCTGGAGTGCAGTGGCACAATCTCAGCTCACTGCAAGCTCCCGGGTTCACGCCATTCTCCTGCCTCAGCCTCCCAAGTAGCTGGGACTACAGGCACCCGCCATCACGCCCGGCTGATTTTTTTTTTTTTTTTTTTTTTTTTTTAGTAGAGACGGGGTTTCACCGTGTTAGCCAGGATGGTCTCGATCTCCTGACTTCGTGATCTGCCCGTCTCGGCCTCCCAAAGTGCTGGGATTACAGACGTGAGCCACCGCACCCAGCCGAGTGTTCTCTATCTTACAAGTTTATATCCAAGTTGCTTTTTTGTTATGTAGTTGCCTCACTCAAATGGTAATCACTCCATGTAATCTCCTTTATGTGCCATAATACACTATACAAATACTGAGAGTACTAAATGAGAAGGTAGTGTGAAAGTGGTGTACAGTATATGGTTAGCAACAGCAGGTGATGTGGAAGATGGTTATAAATACAGCTAAGGGAGTTATTTTTTATTTTTATTTTTATTTTTTTTACAAGATCGTAAAGGTCAGGTAAGCTAGGGAGATTTCATAGGCCAAATAAAATTTTTGTAGATCTACCAAATTTGAAGAAAACTTATTTGCAATATAATACTTTCTGATTATCTATATTACCTCCTGATAATATGTTTTAATTTTATATGAACACTGGAGAATCTGCAGTTCATTTACAGTCTAGACATATTTTTAAAGAAATACAAATATTGGATGGGAATACATAAACATTCCAGTGAAAGCTTTTTAGAAAAATCTTAGTTTGCAAATTCATAATAATAATAGCTGGGCCGGGTGCAGTGGCTCATGCCTGTAATCCCAGCACTTTGGGAGGCCAAGGCAGGAGGATTACTTGAGGTCAGGAGTTCAAGTCCAGCCTGGCCAACATGGTGAAACCTCGTCTCTACTAAAAATACAAAAATTAGCTGGGCATGGTGGCAGATGCCTGTAATCTCAGCTACTTGGGAGGCTGAGGCAGGAGAATCAATCGCTTGAACCCAGGAGGCAGAGGTTGCAGTGAGCCGAGATCATGCCACTGTACTCCAGCCTGGGTAACAGAGCTAGACTCCATCTCAAAATAATAATAATAATAATAATAATAATAATAGCTAACATTTATTGAGTACTTGCTACTCTTGCTACGAAGCACTCTCTGAAGTACTTTTTGTGTATCACGTCATTTAAATCCTGTAAGTCCCTTATGACATACATACAGTTATTATCTGAGCTACCATACTACACAAAACCAGAGGGTACCATTCATACAGTAGCCCATGTGAATGGCAACTCTCTGGAACTATGTAATGTGGTGACTCAGATTATTACCTTCAATTTACTCACAGAGAAACTGAGGCAGAGTATAAGTTTAAGTAACATTTCCAAAGTCAAACAGCTAGTTAGTGGCGTACCAGGGTTTTGAATCCAGGCAGTCTGGCTCCAGAGCTCACACAGTGAACCACTATACCGTATCTATTTCTAGGATAGGGAGAATACACCTTGGTGGTCTCTTCCAGAAACAGGAGCTGGGCTAGGACTAATGTATTTTAGAAAGGAATCACATCTTACTATATTTTAGAATTTAAAAAAACTTCATCAAACATAAATGAAATGCTGCAATAAAACATTTTGAAGAGACTCTATTAATGATTTAAAATTACTGCGCTAGATAAGCCAGTCAAAAATAGACAAATACTGTATGATTCCACTTACATGAGGTGTTACTATAGTAAAATTCAGAGACAAAAGGTAAAATAGTGGTTGCTAAAGCCCAGGGAGAGGGGAGAATGGGAAACAGTTTGTTCACTGGGCACAGAACTTCACTGTTGCAAAATTAAAAAAAAAAAAACAGAAAAACGGGAGATTGGTTGCACAACAGTGAATCAACTTAATACTACTGAACTGTATACTTAAAAACGGTTAAGATGGTAAATTTTATGTTACATATATTTTACTATTTTTTAAAAATGTACTGCACTGGAAATATATTTAAATTATATTGTTCAGTGCCAAAGGCAAGTTGCAGAGGAGGACATGTAACGAACATTTCTTTTGAAAACATAAAATATGTTATTAGGTTGGTGCAAAAGCAATTGCCATTACTTTAAATGGCAAAAACCGCAATTGCTTTTGCACCAACTGAATAGTATATGCATAGAAAAAAATCTGGAGTTTTACATACCAAATTCATAATAGTGGTTATTTTTGAAAAGTAGGATTATGAGGACTTTCATTTTTTATATTATACCTTTCTATAATATTTGAATTTTAAAATAATGCATGTATTACTTTTGTAGGCAAAAAACAGGATAAAATCTTTTTAAAGACCTTAGCCTCCATAATCAGCACATTTTCAGATGCTCTTATCACAATGGAAATGATTTTTTAAGCAATTAACACCAGATGAAATGAAACAACCTACTTTAAACTTTCTTCTGGCTGGGCACGGTGGCTCATGCCTGTAATCCGAAAACTTTGGGAGGCCGAAGCAGATGGATCACTTGAAGCCAGGAGTTGGAGACTAGCCTGGCCAACATGGTGAAACCCCGTCTCTACAAAAATTAGCTGGGTGTGGTGGCACACACCTGTAATCCTAGCTACTCAGGAGACTGAGGCAGGGGAATTGCTTGAACCCAGGAGGCAGAGGTTGCAGTGAGCCAAGATCACGCCATTGCACTCCAGCCTGGGCAACAGAGCAAGACTCCATCTCTAAATAATAATAATAATACACTTTCTTCAAGAGAAAATATTTTTATTAAATTTTAGAGGAAAATGTATCTTTTATATTTACTAATTTCATTTACATGTGTATATATGTAAAAGCTTCTTTTTAGTTTTTAATTAATTAATTAATGTTTTGAGACAGAGTTTCACTCTCGCTGCCTAGGCTAGAGTGCAATGGCTTGATCTTGGCTCACCACAACCTCTGCCTCCTGGGTTCAAGTGATTCTCCTGCCTCAGCCTCCCGAGTAGCTGGGATTACAGGCATGTGCCACCACGCCTGGCTAATTTTGTATTTTTAGTAGAGACGGGGTTTCTCCTTGTTGGTCAGGCTGGTCTTGAACTCCTGACCTCAGGTGATCTGCCCGGCTTGGCCTTCCAAAATGCTGGGATTACAGGTGTGAGCCACTGCGCCCAGCCAAGCTTCTTTTTAATAAATAACTTTAAAAACTCTAATTCTGACAATATAATCAAGGGCAAAAAATTTGTTCTCATCTTTGGCAAAATAAAAAAATATTAAGGAACTTTAAGAGGAATCACAGTCTATTCCTTTCATTCCTCTTTTAGATGAGGAAAGATCTTAAAAAAATCAAGGAATTTGCTTCAAGCTCCATAAATAGTGGCAAAATTAACATGAGAATTTTTGCCTCCAAATTCCCAGTTTGGTGCCCTTCCTATACTTGTCATTCTATTTTCATTTTATATCTGGATATGAAACAATGAAGAAAAACTTTAAACCAATTAAACAGTTGTGATTAAAGTCTTCCAGTTTCTTATAGGCCTATTTTTATATTGTATTTAGACTTGAATAGTTGTACAATCCTCTTTTAAAATGGACAAAAACTCTAAATATTTAACCAATTAAAAATAATTTTTGATGCCATGTTGTAATTATCTTCTGTTTTTTACTGTGACTGCCAATAGAATTTTAGAACCACTACAGAATTAAGTATTTTGAAAAGATCTTCACATAAATTTGGAATATTTAACACTGGTTCATTACTATTATCTAATATGTAGCTATATCCAAATTTTCTCCTAAATTTTCCTTTTTGTTGTTGTTGTTGCTGTCCAGGCTGGAGTGCAGTGGTGCAATTATGGCTCACTCCAGCCTTGACTTCCTAGGCTCAAATGATCCTCCCACCTCAGCCCCACAAGCAGATGAGACTACAGCCTCAGGCCACCGTGCCCAGCTAATTTTTGAATTTTTTTTTATAGAGATAGGAGTCTCACTATGTGGCCCAGGATGGTCTTGAGTCTTGAACTCCTGGCCTCAAGTGATCCTCTCACCTTGGCCTCCCAAAGTGCTGGGATTATAGGTGTGAGCCACCATGCCAGGCAAATTTTCCTTTTTAGCAATTCATTTTTTTGATCTAGGATTCAGTCCAGGATCACACATTGCATTAATTGTCATGTCATTTACTTTAATTTGGAACAGTTATTTCTTTAGCCTGTCTTTGTCTTTCATGACACTGACATTTTTTGAACAATACAGGTCAATTGTTATGTAAAATTTAAATTTTACTTGATATGAATTGAAAGCTATTATTAATTTAGAAGACAAAGAGTCTTCTAATATATATGATAAAGAATACTTTCTATTCTTTTGAAGGGATACAAAAACACTGCCCATTTTGCTGAAAAGATAAGTAAAATGATCGTTATCATAAAAGAAAGTAACATGATCGCCACCTTGAGCTTGTTCATAGAATTTGAAAGTGTGAATAGTGATAAATAAGTATCAATTTCTAATAGCCTGTTTAGCATCTGCTGCTTTTTTTTTTTTTTAATAAGATTGTTTCTATGCCTACTCAGCCATACTTACTGGGAAGATAATCAGTACTTTTTATTTCAATAGGGATGCTGAGCTTCTATTATGCAAACAATTATGGCCTTTATGAATCTTTCTGAAGCTTTATCAGTGTGCTATTATCCTCAATTGGTAAGCATTTTATTTTATTAACTTCAATTTAAAGTGTTAATAAAAATAGTTGAATTTAAAAGCCAGTTACACTGTTTATATTTGGGTAGCCATGTGGATCTGTTAACTCTGTGACTCAGCGTAAACTATAGGACTTCTTGCCTCTGGAAATAATGTGAAGACACTGGTATCTGCCTCTTGCTTAAGAAGGAAATACTGAAAAATGAAGCTGACCTATGTGAAACTTCTTGTATTCTTTCGAAGGACCTTAGAAATAGCATCATTAGGTTGTTTATGTAAATGTTAAATTAGGAGACCAAACAATTGCCACAGACTAGAGAGGCTGGGAAGACATGAGAGCTAAATGCAATGTGGTAACTTGACTGGATCCTGCAGCAGAAGGAAAACACCAGTGGGAAAACTGCTGAAATCAAAGTCTGGAGTTTAGTTAATAGTCATGAACCAATGTCATTTTCTTAGTTTTGATAAATCTACTATGGTAATACAAGATATTAACAATGTGGGAAATTGGGTGACGGATATGTGGGAACTCTCTGTACTAACCTTTGAAACTTCCCTATACATCTAAAATTCTTCCAAAATAAAAGGCTTATTTAAGAAAATAGGCAGCCATTTGCTTGACCCGTTGTTAAAATAATAATATAGAATGTCTAGTAATGAATTAAATAATTTCACTTAGTACTTACCATGGATGTTGTAGCCTATTACACTTAGTCATACAAAGATAGTAGCCAAGTAATCCAAAAATAACCAAAAATACTCCAGCAGCAATTAATCCAGTCAGAAGGCCCATAACATCTATTTTCTCTCTGTTGCCATCTTAAAATAAATCATTAAAATAACATAAATATAACAACTATATAGCATCACCTATGATTTCAACAAATTTAATCCTGGGTCTAAACACATTATACAGCATCTAATCATTGATGTTGACTTCTTTCAAGTCTTTGTGCTAGAGAATCTACCTGAAAAAAATTTAAATGACACTTCTAAAAGCCCTAGTTACGGTTATTCTTTTATTTATTAAAATATAAATATATTTATTTATTTAAAATATATTTATTTTTTAATATTTAAAATATACTACTTATATTTTAATAATATTTAAAATATACTACTTATATTTTAATAATATTTAAAATATACTACTTATATTTTAATAATATTTAAAATATACTACTTATATTTTAATAATATTTAAAATATACTACTTATATTTTAATAATATTTAAAATATACTACTTATATTTTAATAATATTTAAAATATACTACTTATATTTTAATAATATTTAAAATATACTACTTATATTTTAATAATATTTAAAATATACTACTTATATTTTAATAATATTTAAAATATACTACTTATATTTTAATAATATTTAAAATATACTACTTATATTTTAATAATATTTAAAATATACTACTTATATTTTAATAATATTTAAAATATACTACTTATATTTTAATAATATTTAAAATATACTACTTATATTTTAATAATATTTAAAATATACTACTTATATTTTAATAATATTTAAAATATACTACTTATATTTTAATATTTAAAATATACTACTTATATTTTAATAATATTTAAAATATACTACTTATATTTTAATAATATTTAAAATATACTACTTATATTTTAATAATATTTAAAATATACTACTTATATTTTAATAATATTTAAAATATACTACTTATATTTTAATAATATTTAAAATATACTACTTATATTTTAATAATATTTAAAATATACTACTTTTATATTTTAATAATATTTAAAATATACTACTTATATTTTAATAGTATTTAAAATATACTACTTATATTTTAATAGTGTTCAAAATATATTTATATTTTAATAATGTTCAAAATATAATACTTATATTTTAATAATATTCAAAATATAATACTTATATTTTAATAATATTCAAAATATAATACTTATATTTTAATAATATTCAAAATATAATACTTATATTTTAATAATATCCAAAATATAATACTTATATTTTAATAATATTCAAAATATTTTGTTATTTAAATTTATTTAAAAATTATTTATTTAAAAATATTTGAAATATCCATTTATTAAATGGATAATATTCAGCATTAAGTGGGATAAACATATTCGCTGCTCAACTAGACATACTTTGGTATTAACCACTGAGATAATATTTATTAGGCAACTCAGGGTAGCTACGCAACATAACCTGCCATGGAGGGGGCCCTACCTAAGAGGAATGAAAGAATAGCTGGCGAAAAAAACACCTGACTAAAATGCAGCTAGAGATGATCAATACAGATGAGATAAAGATCTCCCCTCTCTACAAGTTACTTAATTCGAACCAACAATCTTAATTTATCTAGCATAAATGTTCCATCTGCCTTTAATGATGAAAAAGAAAAAAAGTTAAAATAGCTTACATCTTGAAATGAATAGAATCTGCTTTTATTCTGTGCAAGTCTTGACTTAGCTGAGCTGTTTAAAACAGCTTTAAGCCCATTATCTCATTTTCCTAGTATCTCACCAAACTTGATTTTCAGTGTATAAATAGATGAATCTGTCCTTTTCTGTCTGAGATAGCCCGGTGCATAGTTGAGAAATCTCCTTGGATTTATAAGGTATGTATGTTGTGCAACAACCAAACTCAAACAATAAAACTAAAATGTATTACAACAGAGAGAGGATGAGAAAAGCATTAAATTTGATCAATTCTTGTTTTACCTGATTTTGTGGTTGGTCCTTTAGCTGAATATTCCTGCCAAAATGCAATCTAAAAAAAAGGTAAAATTCCCAAGTTTATTCAATATCTTTATTATCATATTTCATTTGGTCCTAATGACCTAGACTAGGGGTAGTAAACTCTTGGCATGCACCATAGGTAGGAGACCAGTTCATTCAAGCTGGAGGGTGTGACTCACTCTAATTAAATCACTACCACCCACAGCTGCCTCTGCCATCTCTCTAATTGTCAAGGGATTACTGCCAGTCCCAGCTCTTTACTACTGTGCCTACTATTTTCCCTTCACCTGACTGGAGCCCCCACTAAGGCACTGGGGGAAATTATTGCATTAGAGAGTAGGTGAAAGTACCAAAGGTAGAAGTTGAGGCTGTGGACCCACTATCATGACTGAACAGGAGACTGAAGTTTTCTATGGGAGGTAAACCCTCAGTTTGTCTCAGGAGATTTTTTTTTTTTTCCAGACAGGATTACTCTGTTGCCCAAGCTGGAGTGCAGTGGTGTGATCATGGCTCACTGCAGCCTTGACCTTCCAGGCTCAAACGATCCTCCCACCTCAGCCTCCCAAGTAGCTGGAACTACAGGCGCCTGCCACTACAGGAGCCTGGGCTCAAGTAATCCTCCCACCTCTGCCCCGCAAAGTGCTGGGATTACAAGCATGAGCCACTGTGCCCTTCTGGGAGATCTTATTGAAAGGTATTTATTGATTTGGGAAGACATTGTTGAGACAATTTTAAGTTCAGTGCTACTTGAGAGAATAGAAATGAATTTTAAGGAACTATGATAAAATTATAAAAGGTTTGTGAAAAACAGAATAAAATTCCAACAGGCACAACTACACAGTATATGCTTCGTTTTCCTCCTTAATAGAAACAGCAAATACTGGTAGGGAAGGATACCTGGGGAGGTTCTTATTGACCAAAAAGTAAAATAGGACTCTTAAGAAAGGGAAAAAGGAGCTAGGGTTATGAAATCTACAAAAGTAAAGAATTTAGGGCCAGGCGTGGTGGCTCATGCCTGTAATCCTAGCACTTTGTTAGGCCGATGGAGATGGATTGCCTGAGCTCAGGTGTTTGAGACCAGCCTGGGCAACATGGTGAAACCCTGTCTCTACTAAAATACAAAAAATTAGCCAGGCGTGGTGGCATGTGCCTGTAGTCCCAGCTGCTTGGGAGGCTGAGGCAGGAGAATGGCTTGAACCCAGGAGGTGGCGGTTGCAGTGAGCCGAGATTGCTCCACTGCACTCCAGCCTGGGCGACTCCGTCTCCAGATTAATAATAATAATAATAATAATCATCATCATCATCATCTCAGTTAGTTAACATTTTTCAAGACTATGCCAGATTATCACAGGCACAATGCCATCTGTTTTGTACCTTATCAAGATTAACAGAATTTAGTTATATTCTAAGAAAGAACTTTTAAAAATGTTTCCCTCAAATTACACTGGTAGACCAAATAATATACTTCCGAATACAAGGGCTATATATTTTGTATCCTCAGGTTCAAGGAGAATACCTGGCACATAGCAGACTTCCAGTAAATACTTGAAATACAAATATGGGTCGTCAACAAAGGTAAGGTCACCGATAGGACAAATTACTCAGTCATAAATGATTGAAGCCTGAGTTAGAGCACTAACCACAAAATCTTGGAGTTAAATTCACTCTGCCATAAATGATTGAAGCCTGAGTTAGAGCACTAACCACAAAATCTTGGAGTTAAATTCACTCTGCCCCATGATTACTTTTAAATATAATAAACATTAAACACACAAAATCACAACAGTCAATAATTTACTAACTACTATGAAACCAGTTAATTGGGTGTAAAGCCAAGTCTAAATAGGTTAATTATCATTTTAAGGAAGTAGAAAGAGATAACAGGTACATAATCCTGATTCTGTTTAAGGCATAAGATCTCTAATAACTGAAAGTGCCACTTTCTTAAGTACAATTTAACGTTTCCAGCCAATTAACATAATCAACCACATTACCGTTTTATCTTCATCCACAAAAATCTCTCTGGCTTCCTCATAATTGCAAAGTTCTTCATTGCACTCTCTTTCTAGGTTGCCGGGAGTGAAGAGCTCCAGATCAAATCTATTATACAGAAGGCGTCTATGTATGAAAAAGTTTGCTTCTTCTTTTGATGTAAACACTAATAAAGTAATGAAAAAGACTTAAACATTGATCAAATATAGTCAAAAAATTCCTGTTTTAATTGTGGAAAAAAGTGAATAGTTCTCTTGATGTGGCTAAATTATACCAAACTTTTTTGTAAAGTTTTAAAATCTAACCCAAAAAAAGAAAGAAAAAGCATCAGTGAAGATAATTTCTGATAAATGTGAAATACAAAGTTAGCATAATTCCACTGGGGTTGATTATGTCCAAAATTAATAGTATAAATAAAAATTATTTAAATATCCCTTTTCCCTCCAGATAATTATTTTTCCAACAATTGACAGGTCTGTTTCTAAAGAATTGGTTCCCTATTATCTTGACTGAGAAAAATTAGTGGGGCATCATGGACAACATATTGAACTGAGAGTTAGAAGACAGCTTTTTGTTCTGATTTAGCTTAAGTTATCAGGTGTGTATTCTGAGATAAGTCACTTATATTCTTTGGGCTGCCATTTCCTAATTTATAAAATTGGGAATTAAATAATCACTAAGATCTCTTTAAGTTATTAATTATTATTATTATTATTATTTTTGAGAGGGGGCCTCACTCTGTCACCGGGCCTGGAGTGCAATGGCACAGTCTCAGCTCACTGCAATCTCCGTCTCCTGGGTTCAAGTGATTCTCTTGCCTCAGCCTCCCAAGTAGCTGGGACTACAGGCACGTGCCACCACGCCCAGCTAATTTTTGTATTTTTAGTAGATACGAGGTTTCACTATTTTGGCCAGGCTGGTCTTGAACTCCTGACCTCATGATCCACCCACCTGAGCCTCCCAAAGTGCTGGGATTACAGGCGTAAGCCACCGTGCCTGGCCAAGTTCTTAAATTACAAATTAATACTTTTATATTAAAATTGCTGTATTCAAGTTTATGCTAAAACTTATAAATTCTAAACTTCTAAATTAATAAAACTATAAGCTAATTATAAGATTTAACTAAAGACATTTCGTCGTTTCCAAAGTAGCAGCTCCCTCTACGGTACACCCCAAATACGTGTCTATAATGTTTTATAAGGTTCCCTTTACATTTGACGGGAAGGTAAATGGTAAACACTACAGGTTAAGAACAGGCTGACACAAAACCAAAGCATCCAACCATGGTGGTATTTTCAAAACCCACAAACTTTAAACTTGTTCTGGTGTCACACAAACAAAGCTTAAGAGATTTTGCTTCAGATCATATTACTGAGACTGGAATTCAGAAACTGAGAACTACATCACAATGCTTAAAAGAATTTAAAAGTGCGGATACTTTTCACTGCTCACCATTTCTAAAGAAAGAATGTATTAAAGTAGGCAATTGAAAGACTGTTCATGAGAGATCATGGTCTGGAAAACTCATACTGATTTTTGAGTGACCTCAAGTTGTACATTTATTTTTGGCCCTTTGAGAACAGTCACATTTTGTCCAAGATATTTTTTCCACAAATGAATTATCTTTCCAAACAGGTCTGAATGTTCTAAAACTATTTTGTCTAATATGGTAGCCATTAGCCACAGATGGCTATTGAGCACTTGAAATGTAGCTTGTGGCTGGGAGTAGTGGCTCATGCCTGTAATCCCAGCAGGCTGAGGCAGGTGGATCGCTTGAGCCTAGGAGTTGGAGACCAGCCTGGGCAACAAGATGAAACCCCATCTCTACAAAAAATACAAAAATTAGCCCGGTGTGGTGGTGCACGCCTGTAGTTCCAGCTACTCGAGAGGCTGAGGTGGGAGGATCACTTGAGGCCAGGAGGCAGAGGTTGCAGTGAGCTGAGATCATGTCGCTGCCCTCCAGCTTGGGTGACAGAGCAAGATCCTATCTCTAAATAAATAAATAAACAAGAAATGTGACTTGTCTGAATTGAAATGTGCTGTAAGTGTAAAATACACACAAGGATTTCAAAGACTTGGTGTTAAAAAAAAAGAATGTGAAATGTCTCCATAATGTTTTATATTGCTTATATTTTAAAATGGTGATATTTCAGACACAAGATTAAATTAAATACATTCTTAAAATTAATTTCACCTATTATTTTTTAGTTTTAAAATGTGGCTATTAGAAAAATTTAAATTATGTATGTAGTTCACATTATATTTTGGGGGAGCAGCAATATTCTACAGTGTCCATTTCTATATTATAAATAATAGATAGGGGCTATTTGAACCAAGCAGGAAGCTACAATGGGATAATTGGTGATAGTTGTTTTAAAAAGTATTCTAAAAGGTAGATAGAGGGGCTAGTGTGATGAAATATTTCTATTCTGTTTCCTCCTTTGTCTTCTTATAGATTTTATATTACCACCAAATGGACATAGAATGAAAAATTTTCCAAGCCTCCATCACCCCTCACTGGGATTCCTACAATGGTCTTCCACGGGTCTCCTTGCTGCTCTACCATCTGTTTTTAACATAATAGCCAAAGAGGGCCCTTTAAAAGACAAGATAGACTGTTCCTACTTTGCTTTTTAAAAACCTTCTAACAGCAATTCCACCCCCTGCAGAGTAAGAGCCAAAGTCATTACAGTGGCTTACAAGGCCCTTCTCTGTCTGGTCCCCAAGCCCTTACCCCTCTAACCTCATCTCCCACCACTATCCCTCACGTATTCTGTTGTAGCTATGCTGGCTTCCAACACACCTGGTTCTCTCTGGCCTTTGTACTTACTGTTTCTTCTGAACAGAACTTTCTTCTTTCAGTTTGCTCTCTCACATCCTTCAGGATTTTGTTCAATGCTACCTTGAACCCCCATCCCTACCCACCCCTGGCACTCCCTGTCCACACTCTGCCTTTCTCCATAGTACTCATCACCATCTGGTTTTCTATATGCTTTACTTATTTGTTACCACTCTGTTCTCCTCATTAGAAGAAAAGCTCCATTAAAGCAGGGATGTTGGTTCTTGGCCCATAAGAGGTGCTCAAAAAATTACTGACTGAATGAACAAACTCAACTTTGCTATAGTGGGAGGAAACTCTTGGACCTAAAGTCTACCAGTTGAAGCAATTCATAGGTATAGTCTGGTGTTTCTCAGCTCGGCATAGGTTTAAAGTATAAAACTATTGATTAAGCAACCCATAGCCTGCCTCACTTAGCTATACTTACTGCATGAAATCTAAGTTCAGAATGGAGAATTAGATATCTGCCTCTGTATACTTCTCAAATATGTCCAGATCCTTACATTTTATTGGCTAAAAAGAGCAGTGCCAAATTTCTCATGACAGTCTTCTGTTCCAGTAGGTTGAGTTATTAAAAATACACCCCCATGGAACTCAAAAGCTACTTTGATAGAGGAAACAGAAAAAGGGAGAGCCACAAACATTTTTATTTTTCCTGAAATAATATTTATGCCAATATCATAAATATGATATTTATGATTAATCATGCTATTATGATTAACACTGTATTAAATCTGCCTTCCAGGGGCTGCTGCTTGCCACTTCCCTGAGTGTGCAAGTTCTGATTCTGTCACTGACTGACTTTTGGTGCCAGATCAAATTTTTCCCTGCATCCCTTAGGATCTCAGGAGAAATATTGTCTTTTGTTACTGGATTCTAAGTAACCCTGAAGTTGCTTTTAATTGAAAGGAAGCAAACTTCCCTGCCCTTGGAACACCCTTGGCTTTTAGCAAGAGCTCCTATTTTCCCCTTGACCATGGCTGGAGGATGCAATGGCCTTGGCTCTGCTTCCTTAGATTCTCTACCCTTCTCTATTTTTCCTGTCTTAGACTATCCTAAGAGGCTGTCCATGCATTTCACTGCTATAAATTCACCAACCCAGATATTCCATTCTTCTCCTCACTTCTATCTCCTCGTGTTTTCTAAATAGCTCCTTTTCAGTCATTTCAACTCCACCGTCATGCTTTATCAGATTTTAGGGCCAGGCGCGGTAGCTCACGCCTGTAATCCCAGCCCTTTGGGAGGCCGAGGTGGGCGGATCACCTGAGGTCAGGATTTCAAGACCAGCGTGGCTAACATGGTGAAACCCCGTCTCTACTAAAAATACAAAATAAATTAGCTGGGACAGTGGTGCGCACCTGTAATCCCAGCTACTTGGGAGGCTGAAGCAGGAGAATTGCTTGAACCCAGGAGGTGGAGGTTGCAGTGAGCCGTGATCACGCCACTGCACTCCAGCCTGGGAGACAGAGCGAGACTCTGTCTGAAAAAAAAAAAAAAAAGAATTTCACCAAAGGTCCTTTATTTCCAGTTACTTTTCATATCTCCATTTATTATAGCCCATTTGCAGATGGAAGGCATTGGCTTCTCTGCCATACAACTCTCTTGAGGCAGAGTTACTGCTACTCACTCTTTCCTCTGCTCTCAGTTCTCTGTTCTGGCTTCTGTTATACAGTTGATGGAGATCGTCTGTTTAACAAACACCCTGCCTCCCATACAGATGAAGATGTCCTCCAGGGCAGAGATTGCAGTCTTTCATTTCTATGTCTCCACCACACAGCACGGGGCCTGGCACTTAGCATGTGTTCATCAAGTGGTGATTGACTGAACAAGTTGTCTTTTCAAATGTGTCGGATCCCTCATTCACATTTCCACAGACGTCTCCAGCCCTCCACACTCAAGTATGATCTCTAAATTCCTTCCATAGCTTGTGGTGTCCTTGAGACTGTCATTTATTTATTTATTTATTTATTTATTTGCTTTTATTTTTATTTTTTGAGATGGAGTCTCACTCTGTCGCCCAGGCTGGAGTGCAGTGGCACGATCTCAGCTCACTGCAGCCTCCGCCTCCTGGGTAGCTGGGATTATAGGCACGTGCCACCAAGCCAGGCTAATTTTTGTATATTTAGTAGAGACGGGGTTTCACCATGTTGGCCAGGCTGGTCTCGAACTCCTACCACAGGTGATCCACCCGCCTCGGCCTCCCAAAGTGCTAGGATTACAGGTGTGAGCCACCGTGCCGGCAAGAGTGTCTCTTATACCCGTGTCATGTGAATGAATGATTGCACTCACAATCATTTTAGGGAAGAGCATCTGATTATGGAACCTTATAAGTGCAACCTTCTAAGTGGACTTACATATACGGTGCAGCTTGAGAGGGACTAAAAAGGATCCTCTTCCAAAATCTCTCCCTATCTCTCTAGCTAGCCTATCCAGTTGCTAGAATTCTGTCATCAGAGTTTCACGCCTTTGGGTTAATGGATTGTTCTAGCTCAACACACACACACACAGCTGTATTAATCATTAATAAAGTCAGTTAGGAGTACTAGTGTAACAGATCCTTCCCAAATGAAAATGAGCTGAGAATCGGATCTGATGAGAAGGGATAAGAGACAGGAATGTGTGGGGACGTGGATCCAGAATACTGACACTGAGTGGGGAAGCACCATGAATAGTCAGGGAGAAGGATGCTGAGAGCCAGAGGCTTTTTTTTCTTCTGGTTTTACTAGGTTAGGCTTTTAAAATATAGGCAGGAAACAAACTGTTAATGATCTGAAACCTAAAAACTGTGGACTTCCAGGTTAGCAAGCCCCAAACCTAATCTTTTCTCAACTAGCTGCTTTTATCGAGACAACTAGACCATCTGAAGTCAAAAAGGACCTCAGAGATCATTTTACGCCCCACCCGCATCACTTTTACAGATGAAGACATTCAAGCCAAACGGGATTAAGTTATCTCGCCCAGGGTCTCGCAAGTCCAGACTAGATCCTGGACTCCCCGCTCGCCTCTCCAGGAAGAACAAGTAATTATGCTTATTATAATCGCCACACAGCTTCATCTAGAGAAATGTCACTCACTGATTTTCAGAAGCTGAAATAGGTTTTCCATTCAATTAACCACAAACTAGGTCTTACATATATACTTATTAAAGGAGACTCACAGAAATCAAGTTCTATAAATTGCAGTTAAAGAACATAAAAAAACACAACCTTGCCAAATATGCCACAAATTAAACTAAAGGATATTTTAGTGTTTCTATGATTGCTGGGGGTATGTAATTTCAAATACTGCACTTTCTCACTGAGATCTGTGCTATGCGGCTCTGGGTTCCAGGGACGTTTTCGTGCTTACCTTCTTCTCCCGCATGCTTAGAAGCCTTTGGACCTCTTGCGCAATGAGGAAACCCCAGGGTAACTGTGGGCAGTTGGCTGAGTAGAACCAGAAGCGTAAACATAGTCTGGCAACTGTCAAACAAACTAAAACAAACAAAAAACATATTTAAAAAAAAAGGCCCCTAGCTCAGCACTTTGAGTTTCTGTCGAACTGAATCACCAACCTGTTGTACTCAAAGCCTAGGCGCAAGAGCGCCCGGCGCGCGGTTTCGGTCGCCGGGACCCGACGCGCGCCCAGGAAGCAGCCCCTGAGAGCGCCTGGGACAAACGCCGTGCACAGTGACCCTGCCGAGGGCTGATCGGGCACCTGTCGCCGCGGGCAACCCTCGCTATGTGTTCGAATCCAACCCAGTCCGCCGAGGTGGCCCCTTCCAGGTAACCCCCTCCCCGCCGAGGTCCTACCGCCAGGCCTCGTACCTGTGTCCCCCCGCACATGTTCCAGCAGCCCCCGGGCCAGAGGCTCTTCTTGGGGCGGTTCCTTCGGCCGCCAGGCCCTCGGTCTCCGGCGCCCTCAAACCTCGGCGACGCTCCGGGCCTCGCTCTCCGCAGGGTCTGGATGGCCCCCGCGCGCAAACCTGGGAAGCGCCTGGGGTTCGCAGAGGGGCGCCCGGGGAACACGCGCGGGGCGAGGTCCTGCCTCGGTCCGGGGAGGCGGCCGACGGAGGAAGGTAGGAGGCGGCTACCTGGGGACACCTGGACGCGCCCCACCTCCCGGGGGCCGGGCCTACCTGCGGCGAACGGGCGGGCGGTGGGCCGGCGTCTCCCCGGAGCCCGCGCTGCGCTCTCAGCTGCCGCAGCTTCTGCCCCATCCCCGGGCGGGCCAGCCGCCTGCCGCCAGTTCTGGCCCCGCCTTGGCGGCGCGGGTGGCTGCTTTTCGATTTGTGTCTGCACTCGGCGTTCTCAATGCTCCTAATTCAGGGAGCATTTCGGTTCTCAGTCTTAAGCAGAGCGCCCTCGGCGCGTCCAGGGCTTTTCGCTTTGGGTCCCACTGGGCCAGGAGTCCTGTGGTTACCTTCGGTCAACTGTTCTCAAAAGGGTGGTCCGGGGACGAGGACAAGATATTCATCAGACAAAATGCCCTTTATTCGTGATAAGAAATGGAAATGACTTTACAAGTAATTGATTACATTGGTTCTCCAATGGTGGTCCGCCAGGTCTGGGATGTCTCCAAGATCTTTTCCAGGGGTCTCTGAGGGCAAAACTATTTCCATTATAGTAACAATACATGATTTGCCATTTTCACTTTCATTCTCTCAAGAGTGTACAGTGGAAATTTCCAGGGGCTATTTGAAGTGTAATAACGTCATCATTCTGTCTCCTAATAGAATACCTGAGTCAGCGTGCTTGTATTTTCTAGTATTTTCCATAGTAGTATGTTTACATTATTAGTATGTACATTTTATAGAGATTTATGTAGATTTATAGAGATTAATAAAATTTGTTCTCAGTACTTGTGAACTTAATTTTTTTTCTCTCCTTTTTTCTTTTTCAGAGTAGGGGGTCTCACTTTGTTGCCCAGGCTGGCTCCTTGAACTCCTGGGCTCAAGAGATCCTCCTGTCTCATCCTCCAGAGTAGCTGGGACTACAGGTGTCCACCAACTCTCTTGGCTACTGCTTTTGTACTTTGATTAGTTCTATTTGTTCATATCTACTAGGATAGCTATAACCTCATTTTTCTGAAATAATTATCTTGAAATCTTGATCTTTTCCTTGAGTCTATGCATAAACATAACAAAAAGTAAGCTTTGTTGTCTTGATTTCAAATAATATTTTGAAAATTTCTCAGTTTTAATGTTAGATAATAAATATCATTAGATAAAATTCACATAAGTGAAAGCTCTTTGGGGTCCTTGATAATGTAAAAGAGTGTAAAAAGGTCTTGATTAAAGACTTCAAGAACTGCTGCATCAAGTAATGAAGGCAGCAGGTGGACAGAGGACCTATGCCAGGTGATGGTCACATCCTTCTTTATCCAAAGAACGTGCTTAACAGTTCTTTGAAACACTATTTATGCTTTGGTCGAAGTGGTCTGGCACTTGCTGGGGACCAAGGGAAACATTTTTTCCCCCTTCATTTTTTTTTTTTTTTTCTTGAGACAGAGTCTTGCTCTGTCACCCAGGCTGGAGTACAGTGGCACAATCTTGGCTTACTGTAACCTTCGCCTCCTGGGTTCAAGCGATTCTCCTGCCTCAGCCTTCCCAGTAGCTGGGATTACAGGCGTCCACCACCACGCCCGGCTAATTTTTTGTACATTTAGGAGACAGGGGTTTTCACCATGTTGGCCAGGCTGTTCTCAAACTCCTGACCTCAGGTGATCCACCTACCTCGGCCTCCCAAAGTGCTGGGATTACAGGCATGAGCCACTGTGCCCGGCTTCAAATTTCTGACTAATTCAATTTTTACCAAATTCTGTTTTTCTCCTCCCAAAGGATATTGTCTATTTTATTATTATTATTGATAATCAACTGAATTATTCCTAAGTTTTCTGCAGAAATTTTGTTTTCACTGATTCCTTCTAGGCAGTGCTTTTCCTTTCCCTTCTTCCAATCCCTTCCTCTTCACTTTCCATTTGTCTACCTCGTGGTCTAAACTATTTCTATGATGGATTCTTCTTTCCCTCTTATTTGAGCAATTGGGATCAGACTATGAAGAGGCCAGACATGGTTTATTGTGGTTGAACACAAGAATAGGAAACATTTTCACTAGAACACCCATTTTCCTGTTTATTCATTGAGTCAACCTACAGCACTGAGACCTCCTGGTGGGGAGATGGACACCACAGCGTCTGTTGTGGAGGAGAAATTAATCTGACTGAGACCTATATCTGAGAATGTGGGCCTGTAAAGTTCTTATCAAGTGCAAGAACTGACTTATTCATTTTTGCATTCTCCACAGTACCCAGGGGAGTGCTTTCTACATTGTTCGTGCTGAATACATTTTCATGGAGTGGAAGCAATTTATTTTCAGGTAGGAAAAGTGCTTCATTTCCCACTACTTTGGGGAGAGGCCAATGGTCAAATGCCTCATGCTATGGAATCAGCAGTTGTGAACTTCGATGACATTCCTTGGTAAAATGAGTCTGCCCACATATCTGGATATTTGGACCAAAACAAATGAGGCCTTGTGCTGACATCAAATATCAGAGTTTATAGACAGAGAGGGAGGCAGACAGAGAAATGAAAGTCTGTTTCTCAGTAGTGAATTACATCCCTGTGTGTTTCCCTGTAACATTGAGTCCGAGAGAATGTTACAGCATTTGGCAGCATGCACACAAACTTCAGTCACTATGGAGCTGCAAGATATTTTGAGGTTAGATGGCAAAGAGAGAAATGAGAAAAGCCAGTAACAACAGTGCCCAAGATAGCTGATTTCTTCTATTATTTCCTTGCTGTATTAATTTTATTTTGTGCCATCTGCTATTTAAAGTTATAATATTCTTGGTCGGGCACGGTGGCTCACACCTGTAACCTCAGCACTTTGGGAGGCCTAGGCGGGCAGATCATGAGGTCAGCAGTTTGAGACCAGCCTGGCCAACACAGTGAAACCCCGTCTCTACTAAAAATACAAAAAAAATTAGCCAGGCATGGTGGCAGGCACCTGTAAGTCCAGCTACTCGGGAGGCTGAGGCAGGAGAATCGCTTGAACCCAGGAGGCAGAGGTTGCAGTGAGCCGAGATCGCGCCATTGCCCTCCAGCCTGGGCAACAAGAGTGAAACTCCATCTCAATAATAATAATAATAATAATAATAATAATGTTATAATATTCTTATGCCTTTCTTCCAAAGCATTTTAAGTGTTCTCACAGATAGTATTTTTCTTATTCTGGCTATCTGTGGAGTTGGGCTAGATATTATAATTCTCATTTTACAAAGAGGGATATTGAAGCATGAAGTAAATGAATAGTCATCGGCCAAGTAGTAGCTTGGTTCTTGACTCTGGGTTTATTTTTTTTTTTGAGTTATTATCAAGCAATAAAGGGCAGTAGGTAAAGAATTATTTAGTTTCAGAGGGAATAAGAAAAAAAATTGGAGCAATGAGATTAATGGACTTGGATTAATGTGATAATGCATCTCTGAATTTGAGCACATACCCACCCACTTACCTGTGTGAATTCAAGAATGAAATGAAAACTCACTTTACTGTGTGGGCATGAGGGTGGACTCAAGGACTGTGACAGGAGATGTTAAGATTGCAGCCATGAAGCTCTGTAAGTAAAGTCACCTCCACATCCTTAAAGGCACATCGATGACTATCATTAGCCTCTTCAAGAGATGCAACTTTATTAAACTTGCTGTTGCCGTGACATTTTAGCCTTGACATTTCAACATCAGTTGTTTGCTGTTTTAGTTTATCTCAGTATAGTCAGCAAGTGAGAAATGAAAGACTCCTACTGTTCCAGGTTGATTATATATCTACATGCAGGTATTTTCAGATTCAACAAATCAGTAAAGGGGTTAAGATTTTATTTTAAACATTTGCTTAAAGCCCTTTAAGGACACTTTTGAACAGAACTTTAATTCTACTATTTAAGAACAATGATTGTTAATAACAAAAAAGTTAAATAAAAGAACAGTGTGAGGCGTCATCTGACTTCATGTCACACTGTGAGTAGTAATAAGGCCTACGTGTCATGTTTAAAATATATTAATCTTTATAGCTCTTAGAGTGCACCGGAGCTGCCCCCAGGGACCTATGACAGGGACTTGTGTCATGGCTGGCTACAGAACTGTGACTCTGTGTACTGATGTTGGCATTTTTACACCTATCGTACACTTATCAGCCTTATTTTCTCATCATAGTCTTACTTTCTGATTGCCACACAATTTTTGGCCTTTTTTTTGTGAACTCATATTCAGGTAATCATGATATTTCTAAGCAAAGATTATTTGGCATCAGTTGCAAAACTATACTTTCCAAACACATGTGAAAAAGGAGTTTAAACAAATTAGGCATTTCTAGCTATGCAATTGACGGTGTTTAAGAATCATTTGTTAATTCTGCATCAGAGGCCAAGTGCTCATGCCTGTAATCCCAGCACTTTGGGAGGCTGAGGCAGGTGGATCACCTGAAGTCGGGAGTTCGAGACCAGCCTGACCAACATGGAGAAACCCCATCTCTACTAAAAATACAAAATTAGCCAGGCGTGGTGGTGCATGTCTGTAATCCTATCTACTTGGGAGACTGAGGTAGCAGAATCGCTTGAACCCAGAAGGTGGAGGTTGCGATGAGCCGAGATGGCGCCATTGCACTCCAGCCTGGGCAACAAGAACAAAACTCAGTCTAAAAAAAAAAAAAAAAAAAAAATTCTGCATCAGAGAAAGATGATAATGAAGTGTTAATGTTGTCGGTACTGAAAGACACACATTACATGGAAGTTCTATTAGGAAATATACCAACCAGGATCTGTTTATCCTCCTTTGGTGAAGGATTCTCCTTTGTTATTTTATGTACCGCCCTGGCTTGACACTCTTGAATGAAGTGTAAACTGAGAGTTTTGTTTTGTTTTGCTTTTCTGGAGACAGGGTCTCACTCTATCGCCCAGGCTGGAGTGCAGTGGCAGTTTCACAGCTCACTGCAGCCTCAACCTCCTGGGCTCCAGCGATCCTTCTGCCTCAGCCTTCAGAGTAGCTGGGACCTCCAGCACGTGCCATCATGCCTGGCTAATTTTTATATTGTTTGTAGAGACAGGGGTTTTGCCATGTTGCTCAGGCTGGTCTGGAATTCCTGGGTTCAAGGGATCTTCCCGCCTTGACCTCCCGAAGCGCTGGGATTACAGGCATGAGCCACGGCGCCAGGCTTAACTGAGTTTTGAAGTATAAAATATGGATTTTAAAGTGTGGTTTCTTTTACTGATGCTTACTAATGGCTTTAGTAAAGTTTATGGATGTTCCTTACCCAGCCTGGACACTTCAATCCTGACAGTCCCTTGAGAGCCAAGGAGCAACATTTACCCATGTTTGTATTTTTGCTGCTTAGTACCTCACCTGGCTGGCAGGTAGCAGGACTTCCTGGTTTTTAAGTGAATGAAACAATAAATAAGTTCTAGTCCTAAGTCTGCTTCTCCCTAGCTAGATGACTTTGAACAAGTCACTTCTCTGAATTCTCTCTACCTCTTCTGAGACATTGTGAGTTTGGTCTGCATGAACTCTAAGATTCCTTCCTGTTCTAAAATTCTATTTAAGTAATCTTCTAATTATTCTTTCTCATTCTGGATAGTCTTGAATTACTTGCTTTTATATAATTTGCATATTATATAAAAGGCAATCATATACAAATAAAAATTTTAGAATTTATCTGTAAACACAAATTATATATTTTATAAGTTTTTCACCCACAATTATATAAAATGGGAAGTTGATGAGAAATCTCTCTGTGACAAAAGAGATACGAAAACATTTTCAGGGGCTGGGTGTGGTGGCTCACACCTGTAATCCTAACACTTTAGGAATCTGAAGCAGGCGGATTACTTGAGGTCAGGAATTCGAGACCAGCCTGGCCAACATGATGAAACCCCGTCTCCACTAAAAATACAAAAATTAACTGGGCATGGTAATGCATGCCTGTAATCCCAGCTACTCTGGAGGCTGAGGCAGGAGAATCATGTCAACCTGGGAGGTGGAGGTTGCAATGAGCCAAGATTGCGCCACTGCACTCTAGTCTGGGCAACAGAACGAGACTCTGTCTCAAAACAAAACAAAACAAAACAAAAACAAACAAACAAAAAACATTTTCAGGGAGGCCGAGGTGGGAGGATCGCTTGGGCCCAGGAGATCAGGGCTGCACTGAGTTATGATTGCACCACTGCACTCCAGCTTGGGCGATAGAGCAACATCCTGTTTAAAAAAAAATTTTTTTTTTAGACTTATCTTCGTTGGCCTCTGTACTGTGATAATTCGATTTGATTCCTGTGTTATCAGGTGATATTATTGCAGAATTTTTCTGTTATCAGAACTTCTACTTTTTTTTTCCAATTTTGCTGTTTTTCTTGGGTTTGTACTGAATTTGTATATCTTTCCTGTAGTATATCTACTATTATTTCCCTGTTTTAGCTCTGCCACTGCCTCAAATTTTTTTTATTTTCTCTTTATCTTCAGAATTTATTTATTTATTTGTTTATTTTTGAGACAGAGTCTCGCTCTGTCGCCAAGGCTGGAGTGCAATGGCACAATCTTGGCTCACTGCAACCTCCACCTCCCGGGTTCAAGCGATTCTCCTGCCTTAGCCCCCTGAGTTGCTGGGATTACAGATGCCCACCACCATGCCTGGCTAATTTTTGTATTTTTAGTAGAGACGGGGTTTCGCCATGTTAGTCAGGCTGGTCTCAAATTCCTGACCTCAGGTGATCCACCCGCCTCGGCCTCCCAAAGTGCTGGGATTACAGGCATGAGCCACCATGCCCAGCCTATCTTCAATATTTTAAGATTTAGAATTTTAAAATACTGGGAATATTGATCTGTCTTTCATCCTTTTTCCTTTTTCTTTTTCTTTCTTTTCTTTTTCTTTTTTTAGAGATGAGGTTTCACCATGTTGGACAGGCTGGGCTCAAACTCCTGGCTTCAAGTGATCCTCCCACCTCGGCCTCCCAAAGTGCTGGGATTACAGACATGACCACCGTGCCTGGCCCTGTTTTTCATCTTTAAAGAGGACAATGTCTTTTCTTTATTTTGAGGCATGTATTTAACCTACTATGAGGTTGTTTAGATAGATACAATAAATACTGAATGAATTAAATTAATTCTTAAGATGGTACCAATTTTTATCATTATATGCTTTTCTTATTTTCTTCTATTTTTGTTTGTAGGTTCCCTTTTTCCTATTTCACAATTTTACGTTTCTTTCTCTTTTCCTTCCCTCTTATTTCTTCTAAGTCATTACTTCAAAAAATTTTTTCTTATGATTCTCAATGCTTTCTTGTTTTCTTTCCCTAAGACGTTTCTATAATTTTCTTAGGTTTAATAATATGAAATTGCCACTTATGTAAATAAAAAAAAACCAGCCAAATATCAGCAATTTCATATGGTTCAACATAATTGCTTTCCTTAGGACCTGGCAGATGCTAAATTAATACTTACTGAATGAATTAGTAAATACATCCTCCTTTTCATCATTTTTGGTCAAACTATTCCAGGACATTTATATTGCAGAGCTTAAGGGCCTAGATAGCATTAGGCAAAAGGCTCCTTACCAACTGTGGACTCAGAAGTCTTTAGTCATAAATGATCTTCCCAAATGTGCTGATTCTGTTAGTCCATGTCATCAACATGCTACAGATAAACCTGAGGATACTCTTGTGAGCAAGCACATGGTTACCTACATCAATGTTATTCTGTATGTATTTGCATGAATGTTAGTAAACATCAATTTATGGAGTATGCATCCTTTTAACATCTCAACAAGCTGAACTGTGGTAGAAGAGAAAAGAAAGTTTGTTCAGACATTGTGGAAACTGAAAGGAAGGTTAAGTTTCTTAAAATACATTCCCATTTCAATCTCATTAGCAGTAAAATGACGTATGTGTTATTCCCAAACCATTTACCTCTGGTATTCCCCTCCCTTCAATGGGCCTTTGAGAATTTGTGCACAGTGAAATAACAGCTGAGCCCTGAAGAAGAGATGTATTAATTAAGGAAACATTTCGGGGTTCCTGAGTTGCTGATGACTGCCGTTGCCCATCCTGTCCACAGAGATTTTTAGTTCAAAATGTTCTTAATACTTTAATATGTTAACTAGCCCATCATTTCTAACAGTCAAATAAGATCTTTGTTTAATGCATTGACAAACAGGTGCAGAAATTTTACTAGCTTGCACAAGGAAATTTAGTAAGTGAATCAGGAGGAGCATTGCAACTGGGGTTTCTGGTTTCTGTCCAATAGGATTTCCACTTTACCCCCTTAGCATTTGAATTTACTTAATCATTCAGTAATTGCACTTATGATTCATACCCTATGACTTATGAAGAGATTCTTTTGTTCTCTTTCAGTCATGAAAAGGTGAAATTCAAGATCTGACTCTGACATGTGGCATCACCTTTTCAGGAAATAAAAGACATACTTTTTTCTTTCTTTTTTAAAAAGAAAATTGCAATTTTTAAATAGCAAAGCAATTTGTGCCTTTGTAAGACATCCAAATAATATAGAAGTTTATTAGTAAAATAAGTAAAAGGACTTTTTAAAACTGTTAACGTAAGTTTGCACAAAGCCCAAGACTTTTAAAAATGACCTCTGAAGAACCACTTAAATACTTATGCCAGGAAATTTTGTTGTCTTAAGTTGATGATTTTTTTGGACACATTTAATATTGCGAATATTTTCTTTGTATAGAGTCTGTTGTAATGCATAATGTTTTAAAACTATGTTTTTAGAAGTTTGTTGCCACTCTCACATCTTACTTCAAAATAAATTCCAGATGACTTTAAGAATTAAATGAAAAAGTGACCCCATAAAAGAATGAGAAGAAAATATGTGTGGATAATATCTTCTCCTGGAGTGAAGAAGAACTGTCTAATAACAAAAGCAAAAGAAAAATTATAAATGTAAAGATTGATAAATTTGACCTCATCAAAATTAAACATTTTCAGACATGGTAAGACACTATTAAAGCAAATGACAAACTGGGAAAATATTTGCAACATATATGACAGATAAAGGGTAGAGATCTTTACTCTTTAAAGTACTGAAACAAATCAGCAAGAAAAAAATCAGTTAAAAAACAGATATAACACATAGACAATTCACAAAAGAAGAAATAAAAATAGCAAATTAGTAAACCTCAGAAAATGTTCAGCTTCACTAGGAATCAAAATGATAAAAATTTAAATTAGTTTTTTTGTTTTGTTTTGTTTTGTCAGATTGACAAAGAGAAAAAAATAATGACACATTCAGTTCTGGGAAGGGTGTGGTGAAAAGGGCACTCTCTGTTCACTACTGGAATAACCATTTTAGAAGGCAATTTAGTAATTCACTACAATAAGTGTGGAGACTCTGTTCTTAAACTTAACAAGAGATTATTGCCTTATCCATTTCAGGAACTTAACTATTACACTTTTGTGTTGCTGATTTATAAAGATATCTCATGAGTAATTCTCTAATTACATATTTAATGCCTCTTCAGCTATTTCTATATTCTACTTATCATTTTCTACATATATTAAAAAGTTAAGGATGACTGTGGTGGCTCGCACCTGTAATCCCACCACTTTGGGAGGCTGAGGCATGAGGATTGCTTGATACCAGGAGTTCGAGACCAGCCTAGGCAACATAGTGAGACCCTCATCTCTACAAAAAAAACAGAAAAATTAGTGGGGCGTGGTGTCACATGCCTATAGTTCCAGCACTTGGGAGACTGAGGTGGGAGGATTGCTTGAGCCTGGGAGATCGAGGCTGCAGTGAGTGATTGCACACGCGACTACACTCCAGTCTGAGTGACAGAGCGAGCTTCTGTCTCAAAAAAAAAGTTCCAGTTTATTCTTCGGTTTTTAAAAAATAACAAGTTGACTTCAACAAAGTGAACTGAGTTCCCCTGTACTTTCAAATGACTTTTTGAAAAGTTAAGAAATACTCTTATTATTTTCTATTACAAAAGCAATATTTATATTTATTATAGAAAAATTAGGAGATAAGGAAAGAGAAGAAAAATGCCTAATTCCACTTCCTAGTTTACCATTTGGAGTACATCATTCCAGGCCTTCTCCCATCCATACATATATGTATGTATTATACAGGTTATCAAATGAACTTCCAGAAAGGATTATAAATGTATATGTCCACCTCCATATAATGATAAATGACAAGTATTGTCCCTTTTCAAATAATGGACATAAACATTTTAAGAAAATGGTTTAAAAATAGCCTCTTGGTTATGTGTAGTGGCTCACGCCTGTAATCCCAGCACTTTGGGAGGCTGAGGCAAGAGGATCACTTGAGCCCAGATGTTCAAGACCAGCCTTGGCAACATGACAAAACTCTGTCTCTACAAAATACAAAAATTAGTCAGGTGTAGTGGCACACACCTGTTGTCTCAGCTACTTGGGAGGCTGAGATGGGAGGATTGTTTGAGTCTAGGAGGTCAAGGCTGCAGTGAGCTGTGTTCCAGCCACTGCACTCCAGCCTGGGTGACAGAGTGAGACCCTATTAAAAAAAAAAAAAGAACCTCTTATTGTTTTAATTAGCATATTTTTACACACTCATTGGCTATTTGTAGTTCTTTAAGTTCCCCATTAGTGTTTTTTGCTGAGTTGCATTTCAGCCAAGTGTAATCCCAAGATTGTGGAAACTCTTGTTTTTATTTGGGCCTAGTCTATTCTTGGAATTTCTACAGAAAAATAATCATTTTATCTATGGTTTGTCCTGTATGGAAATCGTAATCATGATAATTTGAATAACAGAGGTTACTCAAATGTTTCCTCTTTGCATTTAAGACCATATTAAATATCTTTTCCTGAAAAAAAAAAATCACTGTCCTAATGATACCTCCTTAAGTGCTCTGGGGGACATAAGAATGAATGGTAATATAAAAAACATTTTTTAATTGAGATAAAATTTACATAACAAAATTTACCATTTTAACCATTTTAAAGGGTACAACACAAGGGCTTATGGTTTATTTACAATGTTGTGCAACCAATACCACTATCTAATTATGGAACATTTTCATGGCCCCCAAAAGAAGCCCTGTACTCACTAAACAGTCACTCCCCATTTCCCATTCCCCCAGCCCCTGGCAACCACCAACCTACTTTCTGTCTCTATGGATTTGCCTATTCTGGACATTTCATATAAATGGAATCATACAATATGTAGTCTTTTGTGACTGGCTTGTTTCTCTTAGAATAATGTTTTCAAAGAGAACATACATGCATTATAGCATGTATCAGTACTCCCTCCTTTTTATGGCTAAATAATAATCCATTGTGTGGATATACGGCATTTTGTTCAACCTTCGTTAGCTGATAGACATTTGGGCTGTTTCCAATTTTTAGCTATTATGAATAATGCTGCTATGAACACTCATGTACAAGTTTTTGTGTGAACCTATGTTTTCCATTTTCTTGAGCATATACACCTAGGAGTGGAACTGCCAGGCCATATGGTAACTCTATGTTTACGTTTTGAGAAATATGTAACATTTTTAAGGCTTAATATGTGTGTGGTACTTGGCTAAGCACTTGACTTGCATTTTCTTATAGAATGCTCACAACTTTCTGCAGTAGACCCGATTATTATGCCCATTTTACAGATGAGGGCACTATAGCTCAAAGATGTTAAACAACTTGCTCAAGGTCTGACAGCTAGTTAGGACAGAGCCAGGATTTGAGCTAACGTAGTCTGGCTCTAGAATCTGAACTCGTTACTACTTTTACTGCCTTAATACACTTATGGCCCGAAAGGGCAGAGGACAGCACACAAGTAACCAAACAAAGCCAAATGAAGTAGAATTGTAAGACCCATGTAAGGTACTTAGAAAATTGCATGCGGAAAGTGCAAAAGAGGAGGGAGCATTTGAAGCAAACCTCAATTGGTGAGAACAAATTCAAGAAGAGGAACTGGAGTAAAGGCCAACTAGGTGAAAGGACTATTACAGGATTGGCAAGTTAGTTTCACCGTAAGTGCCAGTTCTAGTTAATTGGTAGTGGCAGTGAGTAGCACTATGTAGAGATACTGTATCTCAGCTCAGTGGGAAAGCCTGTGATGATTAATTAACAATATCTGCCATGGGCAGGGGAGGGGAGATTTGTAGCACTCATGATATGAATTTTCATCACTGGACTATTATGACATGGAGATGAGAAATTATGGTTCATATTTTGGAAAGCATGACTGTATGATTTTGACTGGATCATAGGGTATGGGTAGGGAAAGTGGAGCCTTAAATAAGATTAGCAATATGTGGTGAGGCTGTATGACAGAGTGTTTTAAATGACAGACTGAAGAGTTTGTATGTGAGTCAGTAGGTAGTGAGGAGTCATGGAAAATTTTTAAACAGGAGAATAGTGTCATAGGAGCCCTACTCTAAGAAGATTAATCTGGCAGGGGCATACAGAATGAATTGATGTAGTGAATGAGTGGAGACAGAGACTGTTCAAGGCAATGTTAAAAAATTTAGTGGATGATACCTGGTCAAAACAGGGGACAACCACTTTTTCCCATTAATTTGATAAAGATTAAAATGTAGGTATGAGGAAATGAATACTCAAATAGTCTACTGGTGATACATTGGTTCAACTTTTCTGGAGGGCCATTTGGCAACACATGTAAAAAGCCTTAAAAATGATTCAGTCCTTTTAACCCAGTATTTAGCAACTTATGCCACAGAAGTAAGCCTGGATGTATGCAAAGATGTAGCTCTGAAGACGTTCATTGCATTGCCATTTAAAAAATCAAATGTATGTTCATTGCGTTGACGTTTAAAAAAACAAATGTAGCTCAGATACTGGCTGTGCAGTTTCTCTTCTCGTCACTAGCTAACCTGAATCAAGACTCGGCAATTACTTACATTCACCATAGAGAACTCACTATATGAAAACCATTTAGGGCTGAGTGTGGTGGCTCACGCCTGTAATCCCAGCACTTAGGGAGGCAGAGGCAGGCGGATCACTTGAGGTCAGGAGTTTGAGACCAACCTGGCCAACATGGTGAAACCCTATCTCTACTAAAAATACGTAAAATTAGCCAGGCGTGGTGGCAGGCGCCTGTAGTTCCAGTTACTCTGGAGGCTAAGGTAGGAGAATCACTTGAACCCAGGAGGCAGAGGTTGCAGTGAGCCGAGATCGCACCATTGAACTCTAGCCTAGGTGACAAGAGTGAAACTCCATCTCAAAAAATAAAAAGAAAAGAAAAGAAAGAAAACCATTTAGTCAGCAGTGTTGAATGTACTAAAGATTACATAGGGGAGATGTAAAAGAGGCTTTAATAACATTGAAAAGTGCTTAGTACACAACTTGAAGAAGTCCCTTAAATGTGTCTTCCCTCTCCACAGCACTGAGCTGGAATCCTCATTGCTGTGACCCTTCTCCCCACAGCACTTAGTCCTTATCCTTCTTTTCTTCTCTCTTTCACTGTACAGTTACTTTTTTCCACTTGACTTTGGGCATCAGAGTCTATCCTGAACAGCCCTCTTTTTTAAAAAGCTGGTTTCTCTTTAGAAAAAATTGTTGTAAATATTTGTGGAAAATATAAAAATTACTCATGAGTTTCACAAAACACTGGGAACAGTTATATGTTAAAAGAAGAGGGGAGATTTGTTAAATACATTTTGGTACAACTTGTGACTACCTAAAACTTGTTGAGCTCTCATGGGCAACATGAGAATCCCTAGGTAATTGTGATCATTTCCATGGTTTCAGATATGACTAATGGTGTAATGTGCTGACAACTCTCAAATTTATATTTCTAGCACAAATCTTTCCTCTGTGTTCCAGACATATTATCTCACTTTAGGTTAATATATCTATACTTGATGTCTCAAAGATACCTGGAACTTACCGCATTAAACCTAATCCTCATCTTCTTCCCTCTAGTCTTCCCAAACTCAGAAAATGGCAGTACCATCTGAAAAGTTACTAAAGTCAGAAGCTTAGTAGGCATCCTTAGTTCTTTCCTTCTTTCACACTTCCTTCCATATCCAATTGATTAACAAGTCTATTAGCACTGCCTCCAAAATAGTCATCAACCTCTTTTCATACCCATTCCTTACCCCACTCCAGAAGAAGTTTCCATGCAGAAAGGATAGCGTGTATAAAAGCATAGAGATCTAAAAGGGATGGATTGTCTGAGGAAACTGCAGGTGTGTAAGGTTGGTAAGTCTATGTGGTTTCAGGGAGATGAGTCTGGAAAAAATGTTCCTTAGAAAATGGGAGAAGATGGGATTCAAGAGCTAAGGTGGCAGGTTTGGGTGAGGACCTATGTAGAGATCTGGTGCAAACACTTACCATCTCTTTTCCAAAATTCTAGCAAAGGAAAGATGATACCAACCAAAGGAAACATAACACACAGTTTTAATAAGCAAAAAGAGGTAACAAACCTTTTTCTTTCTCACCCAGAAGAATAGGTCTTGCTAAGTGTACATTACCAAAAGTATTATGGTTATGAATAGGCTGGGTGCCTATTAGAAAAGCAAAATAGGCTGGGCGCAGTGGCTCACGCCTGTAAATCCCAGCGCTTTGGGAGGCTGAGGCAGGAGGATCACTTGAGGCTAGAAGTTTGAGGTTACAATGAGTTATGACTGTGCCTCTGCACTCCAGCCTGGGCAACAAAGTGAGACTCTGTCTCAAAAAAAAAAAAAAAAAAAGCAAAAATAATACAACCACTTTTAGTTATGGATGAATTTATTTCATCTCAAAGGCTTTATGTTGGCAGATTTTAACTTTGGAGGAACACCCAACACGTACTTGCTTTCTTTTTTTCTTCTCCTTTTCAATGTTAAAAATTTAAGATATAAATCATATGCTATAAAATTCATCTTTTTACATGTACAATTCAGTGATTTTAGTATTTTCATAAGGTGGTAAAACTATCACAACTGTGTCATTCCAGAACATTTTTGTCATATTCAAAATATAACCCCCACTCATTAGCAGTCATTCACCATTCTCTCTCTCTCCAGAAGTCCCTATTAACTACTTTAATCACCCTTCTGTCTGTGTGGATTTGGCTATTCTGAACATTTCATGTAAATGAAATCATACAATATGTGGTCTTTTGTGATTGGCTTCTTTCACTTAGCATGATGTTTTCAAGGTTCATCCACACTGTAGCATGCATCGGTACTTCATTCCTTTATATGGCTAAATAGTATTTTATTTTCTGGATATACTACCTTTTATCTATCCATTCATCACTGATGGGCATTTGGGCTGTTTTCATTTTTTGACTATTATGAATAATGTCATTATGAACATTTGTTACAAGTTTTTATGTGGATGTATAGTTTCATTTCTCTTGGATATATACCTACAAGGGGACTTGCTAGGTCATATGGTAACTCTGTGTTTAACTTTTTATGGAACTGCCATGCTGTTTTTCCAAAGTGGCTGCATGATTTTACATTCCCATTAGCAATGGATTCTAATTTCTCCACATCCTTGCCAACACTTGTTATTGTCTATTTTGTTTTGTTGTTACGGCCATCTTAGGGGCTTGCTTTCTTTTCTGCTCTCTGAAGTCCTACTTCACTTGCTGGTTGAAACCTAGTATTTCACTTTTCATTCTCTATTTTAAATAATCTGAGGGTGATTGAAACTGCCAGGCTGCACAGTGTTTTAAGAATCCAGAAATTTCTACCTAGCCTGCAATATTAGGAAGTTCTGGTAACATCGGGCAACAATTGGTTGGAAATTAGTAGGGCCCGTCAATGTTCACCATCTTCCACTGTCTTACACCTGAGTTGCTTTTTATGTTTATCTTTTTTACCTGGTTCCATAGATAACTGAATTTGAGGCTCCTGGTTAAAGCCATCTGACATAACTTAATTGTCAATGTTGAATCTCAGGGCAATAAATAAGGTACTCTAAAAATAAATCTAACTAAGGAGGCAGGCATAGAAACTTTATGAGGAAAATTATTAAAACTTCACTGAAAGAGATCAAAGAAGACCTAAATAAATGAAGAGAAGTAACATGTTCAAGGATAGAAAGATTCAATTCTCCTTAACATAATCTAATTCAGTATAATACAATGAAAATTTCAACAGAATTACTCATGGAAATTTGACAAAATAATTCTAAAATCGATTGGAAAAGTAAAAGGCTAAGAATAACTTAAGACACTCCTGAAGAAGAATATGGTCGAGGGAGAGTTGCTTTACCAGATAATCACATGATTTACAAAGCTATAGTGATTAAGATGGTGTGATATTAGACTTAATAATCAGTGGAACAGAATATAGAAGCTGGTAACAGAAACATGGACAATTTATAATTTATACATGAATAGATTTGGCATTGCAAATTATAAGGATTAAAGAAATATTAAAGAAATCATTCTGGGACAATTTGTTATCCATATGGGAAAAAATTCAGTCCTCATATGATATATAAAAATAAATTTTAAGCTGCTTAAAGACTTCATGTAGGCCAAAGCACAGTGACTCATACCTGTAATTCCAGCACTTTGGGAGGCCAAGGTGGGAGGATTGCTTGAGGCCAGGAGTTCAAGACCAGCTTGGGCAATATAGTGGGACTCCATCTCTGTAAAAAATTAAAAAATTCATTGCATGTAGTGATGCACCCCTGTTGTCCCAGTTACTCAGAAGGCTGAGGTGGGAGGATCGCTTGAGCTCAGGAGGTTGAGGCTGCAGAAAAAAAAAGAGACTTCATGTGAAAAGCAAAACTTTAAAACATTTAGAAACAAATATACGAGAATATTTATATGACATCAAGAGAAGAAGGAATTTTTAAGACACTAGAAACACATCCTCAATGAAAAATATTGATAAATGATATTTTTTCAGCAAAGGACAAACTGAAAAAATTGAAAAGACAATTCACAAAATGGAAGAAATAATTTCAAAACAGAAAATTGGCAAACAAAGATATTCAAAATATATAAAGAACTGCAAATCAATAAAAAAGACAAACAACCTAATTAAAATATTCAGAGGAAAATTCAGAATGGCCAATAAATATATAAAAACATGCTAAATGTTATTATTCCTTATTATTCCTTTTTTCTAAATGTGATTTTCTTTGGTGACAAAGCCATAGGTATTCGACTGTGGTTTGTTGCCTACATTCATAAGTGAAAGATTTGTTAAATTTCAGTTACAGTTTGGTATTTTTTTTCTTTTTCTTGTTTTGAGACAGGCTGTCTCTCTGTTGCCCAGGCTGGAGTGCAGTGGCACAATCTCAGCTCACTGCAAACTCCACTTGCAGGCTCAGGCAATCCTCCCACCTCAGCCACCTGAGTAGCTGGGACTACAGGCATGCACCACCATGCCTGACTAATTTTTTTTTTTTTTTTTTTGGAGATGTAGTTTCACTCTTGTTGCCCAGGCTGGAGTGCAATGGCATGATCTCGGCTCACCACAACCTCCGCCTCCTGGGTTCAAGTGACTCTCCTGCCTCAGCCTCCCGAGTAGCTGGGATCACAGGCATGCACCACCACATCTGGCTGATTTTTTTTGTATTTTTAGTAGAGACGGGGTTTCTCCATGTTGGTCAGGCTAGCCTCAAACTCCCGACCTCAGGTGATCCACCCACCTCGGCCTCCCAAAGTGTTGGGATTACAGGCATGAGCCACTGCGCCCGGCCTATGCCTGACTAATTTTTGTATTTTTGGTAGAGATGGGGTTTCACCATGTTGCTCAGGCTGATTTCGAACTCCTGGCCTCAAGCGATCCTCCCACCTTGGCCTTGCAAAGTGCTAGGCATGAGCCACCGCACCCAGCCATTAATTAGATTAATGTATTAATAAAATAAAACTACTATTGATTAGAAGAAATGAAAAAATCTGACACTTCCAAGTATTAACAGGGACATAGGCCAATGGGAACTAAAAATCACTGCTAAGTGGAGGAAAATTGTTAAAAATATATCCAGAAAACCATTTGTCATTATTTCAAATTTGAAGATGCCCATAACTTATCACTCAGCAACTGGAGCACTCACACCCCCATTCAGTAGAAGACAGGTACAAAAAATATTCTGGCAGCATTGTTTGTAATACCAAAAAAGAAAAAAAAAAGGATCAACCATCAACAGAAGAATGGATAAATAGAATATATTTTGGTAGACTCATCTGATATGGTTTACATGTGTTGCCCCTACAAATCTCATGTTAAAATGTGATCTGCGATGCTGGAGGTAGGCCTAGTGGGAGATGTTTGGGTTATGAGGGTGGATCCCTCATGAATGGCTTGGTGCTGTCCTCATAGTAATGAGTTCTCACTTTATGTGTTCATGTGAGATCTGGTTGTTTAAAAGAGTCTAGCACCTCCTCCCTGTCTCTCCTGCTTGCTCTTGCCTCATGATATGCCAGCTCCCCCTTTGCCTTCTGACATAATATAAGTTTCCTAAGGCCTCACCTGAAGCAGATGCTGGTGCCATGCTGCTTGGATAGCCTGCCTAACCATGAACCAAATAAACCTCTTTTCTATATAAATTACCCAGTCTTAGGTATTCCTTTACAGCAATGCAAACAGACTAACACACACCTAATGGCATGCAATACAGTACTGAAAACAAATATGCTAAGGCAGTATGCATCAATATATATAACAATTCTTAACAAATGAAATATTGAGTGAAAATGAAAGTTAGGAACATGTATGTTTATTATGTTTGAAGCATGCACAAAACTAAACAATGTCTTGATTAGGAGTACATTCACATGCAATAAAACTATAAGGATAAGCAAAGAAATGATAGAAAAGAAATTTCAGGAGAGTGACTAGTTAACTTCTGAGCAAGGGAGAGAAGATGTAATCAGGGAAAGATAAAGAAGAGGCTCCAATGTTATGCTTTATTTCCTAAAATAATAGGTTGTGGGTACATCTAGGTGTGTGTGTGCATCACATAAAGTAGTAAATCAAATCTCAGAAGAGGTTTTTTTTGTTGTTGTTGTTGTTGTTTTGAGACAGAGTCTTGCTCTGTCACTCTGTCCCATGTAGCTGGGATTATAAGGGCATGCCACTGTACCACCATGCCCGGCTAATTTTTGCATTCTTAGTAGAGATGGGGTTTCACCATGATGGCCAGGCTGGTCTCAAACTCCTGACTTCAAGTGATCCACCCGCCTCGGCCTCCCAAAGTGCTGGGATTGTAAGTGTGAGCCACTGTGCCCGGCCTCAGAAGAGTTTTAATGAAGTAAGGATGCTGGGAGAGGAATGAGTTAACAGGGAATTGGGGTTGTGTAGAAGTATAAAATGGAGAAGGGGGGAGTTAAAGAAAGACTTGACTTAAGGATTGTATCCAAAGTTGGCCATTGCTAAGATAGTGGCTCTATTTCTTTCCACTTGAATCCTACAAAAAGAAAATTGAGAAACGTTACATATTTTCTCTTATTATTCTATATTAGGGGTTTCTACTCCTCAGGGCATAGGAACTAAAAGGGTGAAAACTATAATAAAGTAATTTCCTTATTCCCTCTTTAAAGGGCGTGCTGAATTAGAAAGAGCACTGGGTTAAGAGTCAGGAACCCAATTTACTAGTTTTGCTCTGTTTTAATTAATCGGGTGACTTTGGGTAAATAATTTAGCCTAATTGAACCTCAGTTTCCTAAAAAGATGATTTCTAAAGCTTAGCTTTAAGTTCAGTTATTCCAATGAGTTAGAGAGTCTCTCAACCAAAAAGCAAGTAGTCATGTACATTTATCATTTTAATAAAGATATATTCTATTAATTTGGAAAAGCTGAAGACAGTATTAATTTTCATCCCACAGTCTTAATGAAGAAATAAAGAAACTAATTTTCCATTACCATTCAAGGGGCAATCCACTCCTTCACAGATTGTGAAATTAATGTAACAGATCCAACCAACTGAACAATCTATGCATCTTTCTTCCCCTCTCCAATTCCAAGCCTTGGAACTGTATTTTACATTAAAAAGTTTAAAAGTTAACTGAAAATTAATGCAGTTTTAAGACTGCAGCTTACATATAATATAATGAAGTTAGAGAAAAATATCTGCAGTGTCCAGTATCTTTGAGTAAGTAACATTTATTATTACCTATGTCTGAAGCACAGCAGATGTTGTGATCTTTACTAATTATAATTTCCCTAATTAAAATAACTTGTACCTACGATGCATGCTTTTCCTAAGTTATTCAGGATGGTAAGCAGATATTAAATCATTTATCTTTACAACATATCAATGAAGCTAGTAGGAGCAAGTATTGTTCTCATTATTTAAAGGAGAAGATTAAAAGTCAAGGATTAGGTCATGATCACACAGTAATTTTTTTGTCATGAACATTAAGACGAGAACCAAAGAAATGTATATATTCCTCCCCCATCCACCTTCCTTCCTATTTAGGGGCAATTCTCTGTTGTGTTTAACTCTTGTGGGATGCAGGGTCTGCCTTCCACTACTGAAACCAAAGAGGGGGGATGTTTCTTTTCCCTGGCTTGTGGCAGCAAGGGTAAGGGCACATTATCTAGGCTCCAGGATCTGGAAACTCCAACTCAGGGATTGACACAGATGCAGAAAGAATTTAGGAATTACTTGTAATGCTCAAGACAGCAAGTCTACAGTCCAGTCCTGTGTGTGACCCCTCTCCGCCCCCTAGCGTCCTAACCAGACTCTTCCTCTATTATTGTCTAGGTTGTGTCTCTTGCTACTTAGGCTCCTTTAGCTTCTGCCATTTTCTGGATCTACTCCTCCATGCTTCTTATTTTGTGAGCTCACAATATCCTTCCAATAAATTCTCTTCTGCTTATGTTAGCCAGAGCTGATTTCAGTTGCTTGCACACAAGAACACAGGTTCCCTTAACCTTACTTCTGTTGAAGGCATCATATTTTATCCCTAAATTGTCCTGGATGCTTATGATGTTTAAGTTTTGCATTACATTTAAACGTTTCTCTACCATATTAGTTGAAGTTTAGCTGCAAAATCATAATGAGCTTGTAAATATGGCCTTTAGGAGAATGTCAAACGCATATTTTTTACGGGGCCTAATTAATAAGGTTAAAATGGAATTCTATCTATTATATGCTGCAAGAAAAAGCAAGATACAAGACAGTATGTATAGAATGATTTCAATTTTATAGACCTATATGTGAATAGAAAAAAGTACTGGCAGAATAGATAATGAAAATATTAATAGGAGTAATGTCTGAGTAGTAGGATTATAAATTAGAGTTCTGTGTGCTTTATTTGGCATTAAACAATTAACATATATTATTTCATAATTATGGAAAACCATAATAATTTAAAAGTTTGTTTCTTAGATAAACTTACGAAGGTAGAAAAATATTTCTTATCTTATAAAAGCAGGAAGAATAGTATTCATCACTTGGCTTCAACAATTATCAATTTATGGCCTTTTTTTTTTTTTTCTTTGAGACGGAGTCTTGCTATGTCTCCTAGGCTGGAGTGCAGTGGCACAATCTCAGCTCACTGCAACCTCTGCCTCCCAGGTTCGAGCGATTCTCCTGCCTTAGCCTCCTGAATAGCTGGGACTACAGGCACATGCCACCACGCCTGGCTAATTTTTGTATTTTTAGTAAAGACTGAGTTTCACCATGTTGGCCAGACTGGTCTCAAACTCCTGACCTCAAGTTATCCGCCCACCTTGGCCTCCCAAAGTTTTGGGATTACAGGTGTGAGCCACCGCGCCCAGCCCACATGGCCTGTCTTGTTTTATCTGATGTGTTCCTTACTCCCCACTCATGCTAAATTATCAGCATAGAAAGACTTTTTTTCTTATAATTGGTTATTCCTTCTTTTCCGTATGTTATTTTCCCTTTTAGGAATTCTTATTCAATGACTTTTTCTTCCACACATCTATTCATTATTCTGATTTTTTTTCCTTTATCCTTTCTTTAATTTGGTTAAATTTCTGAGTTTGCCTCCTGATCTACTAATTCTGCTTCCAACTTTGTTGTACACATGCTTTTAATTTTGGGAATCATGTTTTAAATACAATCTTTTCTGTTCTCAAATTGTTTCATTTTTATAAATGTTTATTTTGTTCTCATAAATGCAATTTATTCTTGGATCTTATGGAGAAAAAGAATCAGAAAATTTTCTAAACTTTTCTCTAAACATGCTTTTCTAGTGAATTTATTTTAGAGGGAGCCATTCTTCTGATTATGCTTGGTCAGGGTGGGCAAACTAAAGTTGCCTGTTTTTGTACTAAGTTTTATTGTAATACAGCCACATCCATTCATTTACATAGCACCTGTGGCTACTTTTGCACAATTCAGGCTACAGTAGTTGCTTTCTTGCTACAATGCAGGACAGAGTTGTGACAGAGGATGTATGGCAGGGGTGTCCAATCTTTTGGCTTCCCTGGGTCACACTGGAACAAGAAGAATTATCTTGGACCATACATAAAACACACTAACACTAACAATAGCTGCTGAGCTAAAAAAAAAAAAGTTGCCAAAAAAAAAATCCCATAATGTCATAAGAAAGTTTATGAATTTGTGTTGGGCTGCATTCAAAGCTGTCCTGGGCCACATGCAGCCCACAAGCCATGGGTTGGACAAGCTTTATGTATGGCATGCAAAACCTAAATATTTACTATCTGGCCCTTTCTAGAAAAAATTTGTTGGCCTCATTTCTAGGTAGCTCTTACTCTTGAATTTCAGAATGTTTTCCATGGGTCTAGAGATTTTCCTTTATTTCCTTTCATTATCAGCAGGGGTTAGTGTTGCAGGCCGAAAGAGTGAGGGTCGTGATCAACTCAGTATACCACTGGAAGCTATGCGAGTAAACAGCAAATTGTTTTCATAAATGCAGGATGTTGGCAAACTGACAAACTGCGTCCACTGCCCAGAAGGAATGCTGAGGGCAGTCACACCCAAAGTGCAGTGTTTCTTGTGATTAGGCACATTTGAAGCCTGTTAGCAATAATGTGAACCTGTGATCAATCAAACAGCTGACCAATCGTTACCTCCTCCTCCCTGCTCTTTCTACCCAATAAGTAGGAAGGGCTGTAGAAGCTCAGGGTGGCTGCTCTTGCTCACTAGAAGCAGGGAGCCCTCTTCTTCTTCCCTGGACCCCTTCTTAAAAGCAGATTATTTTGTCTTAAGTTTTCATTTCTGCATTCGTCTTCCTTCACTCAGTCCCATAGTAGCAGTGGCAAACCGCGGCAGGTTAGTACCAGAATCAAACAGATGCTTTTTCAAATTCTGTCTGCCTGGGGCCCATGTCAGACCTATCAGATCAGAATTCTTAACTGTGCCGGCCTTTTTGCTCACATAATCCTGAGTAAGAATTTTCTAACCATTTTGCCTTTAAGGCCAGCTCTGTGATTTGGACCTGGGGAGGCTAACCACCTGAAAAAAGTCTATTTGGAAGACTTTTCTCTTGTTTGTTTCTTTCTTTCTTTTTTTTTTTTTTGTTTTTGAGACAGGTCTTGCTCTGTCACCCAGGCTGCCAGGCTAGAGTGCAGTGGCATGATCTCAGCTCATTGCAACCTCCGCCTCCTGGGTTCAAGCAATCCTCCCGCCTCAGCCTCCCGAGTAGCTGGGACTACAAGTGTGCACCACCTCGCCTGGCTAATTTTTATATTTTATGTAGAGATGGGGTTTCACCGTGTTGCCCAGGCTGGTCTTGAACTCCTGGGCTCAAGGGATCCCCCCCACCCGCCTCAGCCTCCCAAAGTGCTGGGATGATAGGGGTGAGCTACCATGCCTGGGCAGTGACTAGCTTTTTTCTCCATGATTTTTCCTGTATCTCCTTTGTGTCAACACCAATCAACAGGAATCTAAGTGTTATTTTAAGAGGTTTGGCTTTCACAAAAATAGCTACATTCAATAATGGAAATAAACTTGGATTTTTAACCTCGTTTAACTAGTTTTCTGCTTACAGCAAAGATTACACACATATTAGTCAGGAAGTTCACATAGGGCAATGTGAGTTAAACCCATTATTATCTTGGGTCAAATTAGTTTACTACTTCATAACAAGAAAAGAGGACTTTCCAAAAATGAGTCTTAGATCCTGCAAAGGTCACAAAATGAACCACAGATTTGGAATTAGCTATAGCTTGTTTAACTTTGGGAAAAGTATTTGAAATCTTTGGGCTTTAATTATTGGCACTGTAGTTTGAATTGAGAATTTTATTTCCTTCTGGCTCTAAAATTCTTTAATGCTATACTTGAGTATAGGCCTGTCACTGGTCAGCTCCAGTTGAGTCTCCGTAGAGAAGCACTTGGTGGCTCAGAGGGCTGGTCAGGAGCAGGGGGGAAAGGCATAAAGATGTGGAAATTAACTGAAAAATAATACCATAGCTTTTCCCAAGACTGGTCTAGGTCTCTCTTGCTATGTCTTGTGGAATTTTTAACTGACTTCATATGGATGTTTCAAGCCGCATTTGGCCAAAATATCAATTTGTATGGTAGATAAATCTGTATGGTAGATAAAATTACCTCAAGTTGGCTTTGTGTTTTATATTTTTGTTTAACTTAGACCCACATTTTGGATACAGTTTCTTACACTTCACTTGACTCACTGAACTCTATGAATAAAGGGGCCCAGCAAGCATTTTAGTATATTTTATAGCAGTATAAGTTTTAAGAGCTCTTTCATCCTTTTCCTACTTATGCGGAATGCTTATTAATGTCACAGGGATTTACTATGATTGAAATAAAGGGAGTCTGTGACCTTGGAAAGTTTGTAAGCAGTCTTTAGGTGCATAAATGGTATTACTTGTTTATGAACATCAAATAAAAGTTCAAATAGCATTAACATGAAAAGCAGAAAATAAGATGTGGAAGATATGTCTATATCATTAACTGAAGAGAATTGAAAGAGAAATTAAATTAATTATCTGGGTAACTGCCTCATTTTTTCACTCTTAAGGCTGGGACACTATTGTTAGAAACTCACTCTACTCAGCCTGAGTAATGGAAGAGCCTTCTTTGAGATACAAGGTTCTGTATGTTTGAATTAGTGTATCAATGATTGCAGAGATAGAACTACTTTCTGATGACTTTTTTCTGTTCTCTTAAGGTGGTTTGTCTCTGTATCCAGCCCTTTATTCTGCAGTTTGAGTCAGGGAAAGAACAGGTAAGTGTTTAATCTATATTCTGAACTAATTTTGAAGGAAGAAGCAGGTGAAGGTTGGGCAGAGGATGAACATTCACTACATACTTTGGCATTAGTGGAGTCTCTTTTTAATGTAAATACTCAATGAAGAATATTCCTACTTTGATTCAAAAGCATCCAAACAGGGCTTAAGTAAACCCTTGTTTTGAGGTTATAGACTAAATCTTTTTTGTTTGTTTGTTTTTACATTAGAGACTACCATAAAACAAATGGACTAAATCTTTAACCACAGTATGAAAATAAGAAGAAGGAAGAGAATATGGAAGGCTCAGGGCAACCTATTCACTATTTCTGGGAAAATACTTGTCTTATTGCACAAAGGAATAGTTCAGTATTTGAAACCATAGGCAAAAGGTAGGGTCAGTTGGGTATTAATGTGAAAATTGAGCTAATTCAAATCTCCTGGCCACCTCTAGTGTTTTAAGCACTCACTTCTAGTTTGTAAAGAAAACTCTTGACTATGAAAAGTTACTAGAAATTATATCTTTGGCTGGCACCAGTGGCTCACACCTGTAAACCCAGCACTGTTGGAGGCTAAGGCAGGCAGATCACCTGAGCCCAGGAGTTCGAGACCTGCTTGGGTGAAACCCTGTATCTACTAGAAATACAAAAATTAGCGGAGCGTTGTGGTGTGCGCCTGTAGTCCCAGCTATTCGGGAGGCTGAGGCAGGATAATCACTTGATCTTGGGAGGCAGATGTTGCAGTGAGCTGTGGTTGTGTCACTGCACTCCAGCCTGGGCAACAGAGTGAGATATTGTCTCAAAAAAAGCGAAATGATGTCTTCAATTTGACAAGAATACCAGGTTTAGGTTGGGTGTGGTGGCTCAAGCCTGTAATCCCAGTATTTTGGGAGGCCGAGGTGGGTGGATCACTTGAGGTCGGGAGTTCGAGACTAGCCTGGTCAACATGGTGAAACCCCGTCTCTACTAAAAATAAAAAAAAAAATTAGGTAGGTGCTGTGGCATACTCCTGTAGTCTCAGCTATTCAGGAGGTTAAGGCAGAAGAATCGCTTGAACCTGGGATGGGGAGGTTGCAGTGAGCTGAGATTGTGCCACTGCACTCCAGCCTGGTGACAGAGCGAGACTCTGTCTCAAAAACAAACAAACAAACAAAACACCAGGTTTAATAAATTACCCACAAAATGATTACATACTGCACTTTTAGATCATAATTTAGTTAAAGATATCCAGACATGATTAGCAGTCTAATCTTCAAATATAAAGAAAAATCTATAGCATTATGTCACATTATACTATCTAGGATAATTGATTAATGCATACTATTTCAGGCATGGCAATATAGGATAGCTGCCATTTCATGGCACTATACAAAGTTCAAGATCTAGTCAAGCTAAAGGTATAAAAATTCAATTTTATATGTTCCCTTATGGAATTGACTAAATAATTGAATCCTATGAACTAAATTGATAAGTGATTTGTTAATATTTAATAAAAGGTGCATGCTGTTTAGTACATTAGTCTATTAGTGAAGACAAACTAGTATCAAAAATTATGGTAAATACTGGCCAGGTGCGGTGGCTCATGCCTGTAATCCCAGCACTTTGGGAGGCCAAGGCAAGTGGATCACCTGAGGTCAGAAGTTTGAAAACACCCTGGCCAACATGGTGAAGCCCCGTGTCTACTAAAAATACAAAAATTAGCCAGATGTGATGGTGCACATCTGTAATCCCAGCTATTCAGGAGGCTGAGGCAGAATCGCTTGAACCTGGGAGGAGGAGGTTGCAGTGAGCTGAGATCACGCCACTGCACTCCAGCCTGGATGACAGAGCAAGACTCCATCTCAAAACAAAATAAAACAAACACAAACAAACAAACCTTATGGTAAATACGATGGCTCAGGCCTGTAATCCTAGCACTTTGGGAGACCCAGGCTGGCAGATCACTTGAAGCCAGGAATTTGAGACCAGCCTGGCTATCATGGTGAAACTCTGTCTCTACTAAAAATCCAAAAAAAAAAAAAAAAAAAGAAAAATTAGCTGGGCATGGTGGTGCACACCTGTGGTCTCAGCTACTTGGGAGGCTGAGGCATGAGAATTGCTTGAACCTGGGAGGCAGAGGCTGCAGTGAGCTGAGATCATGCCACTGCACTCCAGCCTGGGCAACAGAGCAAGACTCTGTCTCAAAAAAATTATAGTAAATAGTTTCAGAAAACAGGGATAATCTGAAGCTGTGATAGCCAGGTACAAGAGGTTCTCCTCCATAGCAGTAGTTATTAGTGAGTGGTTCACACACTTTAGTGTAATAATCACCAGGAATTGCTTGTTAGAACAATCTTTAAATTATGATGTAGGATGAGTTTCTGTTAGGAAGAATTCTGTATACAGTATATGTAAGCTCATCAATTGCTTGTTGATGCTTGTAACTTGCTTTTATATTTTGGTATACAGCTTTTTCCTTGATCATCTATCACTTTACAGAAGTGTACAATCTTAGCAAAATGGTGTCATGTCATATTAACCAATATTCTCACAATTGGTGATACTAATGAAGACTCTGAGGGATGAGAAGATGATGACAACATTTTTGATTCACTAAGATTAAATTATGGTTGGTGTGTTTTTATATTTTAAGAACATTTTCCTGTGTTTTTTGGTCATGCCTTCATGATATTAGTAACTTTTTATAAATAAAACTTTGAATTAATTAGACATTTCATATAGTAATAATACCAGAAAAAAAGAGAATGAGAGAACTATAAATGTTAGTGCAGCAGGCAGTCATCTATGAAGTATGATATTTGGAAGGACCTAACTGATAGAAAATATCTTTTTTATAGGCTGTTACTGTGACTGAAATTTGGCTATCAGAGATATTGATTTGCATATGATTAACAGATATTGAGTTTTCACTGTGTATCTAGTGCTTTATATTCATTGTCTCAACTGACTCTCATAATAATCCAATAAAATATGTAACGTTTTATCTCTGATTTAAAGATGAATAATTTAAGGTCCTCTTCTCTATGTTCTCTTCCTGGGTGATCTATCCGAGTTCCATGGATTACACACATTATGCTATTCACTTCCAAATTTGTATTTCCAGCTGAGACCCTTCTTTAAGCTTCAGACTCAACATTTCCAGTTGCCTTTTTGACTTTTCCATGTGGATGTCTCATAGATACCTTAAACTTGACATCTGCAAAAATAGAACCACTGATTTTTGTAGCAGATGCTATTGGTTGCCTACTTAACTCCATTTTCTCCTTCTTTGTTATTGGCAGAGTTATAATTTTGTTAGTGTTTTTTTTTTTTTTTTTTTTTTTGAGATGGAGTCTCACTCTGTTGCCCAGGCTGGAGTGCAGTGGTGCGATTGCTGCTCACCACAACCTCTGCCTCCCAGGTTCAAGTGATTCTCCTGCCTCAGCCTCCCAAGTAGCTGGGACTACAGGTGTGTGCCACCACGCCAGGCTAATTTCTGTATTTTTAGTAGAGACGGGGTTTCACTATGTTGGCCAGGCTGGTCTTGAACTCCTCACCTCATGATCTGCCCGCCTTGGCCTCCCAAAATGCTGGGATTACAGGCGTGAGCCACTGCGCCCAGCCAGTTAGGATTTCTATACCCCTACCCACTATGTGGATTGGGGAAGATGGCTCTGTCTCCAGCTCTAGGAGTAACTCTTGATTTATATAAGCCAGCCATGGATATCCCATTCCTTTGTCAGTGATTGGTTTAAGATAGGCATGTGAATGAGTTTGAGCCGATGAGATATGAGCAGATGTCTGCCAGGAAGTTTCTGGAAAGATTTTTCTCCCTTTAAGTAGTCACTAGACTACCCAGCCTTCTTCTTCCTTTTTATGTTGTTGTATATAAATGTGATGCTCAGAACTAAAAGCAATCTCGCTGCCTATAAGAGGATGGAGCCAACACTGGAGGAGGGCAAAACAAAGAGACTAAGGAATAGAGCAAGTGATTTCACAAATCACATCAGGAATCCTCCATCTCTTGACTTCCTATTATCTGAGACAATAACTTTATTGACAACTCAATTTAAGTTGAATATTTCTGTTATTTGCAGCCAAGGCATCCTGATAACAATTTTTTTTGCCCCTAAAGTGTTGACTTTCCTTCTCCATTTTATTAAATGGTTATACTATCTACTCAGGTGCTTAAGCAGGAACCCTAAGACTCATTACTTCACTCTTCTTCTCCTACTTCGTCCTAAATCCTTGACTAGGCCTGCAACTTGGAGGAGAGGAATAAGAGAGAGGGAAAGAGAAGTATACTATTACTCTGAAGTTTCCATCTTAAATAACTGAAAGGATGGTGCCATCATTAACATAAGTAAAGGGGTCCAGAAGAGGAGTTAGTTGAGGGGGCCAAAAGAGATAAATTTTATACATATGTTGAGTTTGTTTTATTGCTTTTCATTAAATTTTGAATTAAAAGCTCAAAAGAAAACCTATTAGGAAAAAGCAAAAGTCTTATTAAGAGTATGCCTAATCTCAATTTTATAATAAGAATAACTTTTAAAAATATATAGATGAAGTCTCACTGTGTTGCCCAGGCTGAAGTGCAGTGGCTTGATCATAGTCCACTGCAATCTTGAATTCAAGAATAATGTTTGACTTTTTCTCCCATGTACATTATATCTAAAATAAGGTTAAATAAAATAAATAAATAATAAGTTCACATAAAACCTCTCCCATGGTGTATGTAGTACATCTTCTAGATAATTATTTGTAGTTGATTAATCCATCATACTAATATTGACACTTAAAATTCAATAGCTAATTGACATGTTACTATATTATATACAAAGTAAAAAGCTAGAGTGAAAATTCAATACATACAGCAAATTTTAGAAAGATTTCAACTACAGTTTGTGGTGCTATCAATTATTACATGAAAATTTTAATATGCAACTCTGACTATAAATATTTATCCATTAATATTTATTAAATGTATGTTATGTGCCAAGCACTGTGCTGAGGTTACAGATACAAAGATGAATATGATACATTCTCTGCCCACAAGCATGGAAAGAAATAACGATAATGAAATGTGGTAAGTGCTGTAACTATAACAAAGTTATAAGCACTTGTTTTTACTATAGCATTTAAGTAGGCTGCAGAAACCTATTCATTTACTTCGTGCATATAAGTTATTCTTTGATGTAGATATTATCTCCTGTTATTGTCCTAGGGAGTCACTGTGCTTATTCACAACCAATTCTAACCAGCTCTAGGTCTAATAGTGTAGGATATGAAAACTGATTACAGAGAACCTAGTTTGGGAGACATGTAAATATGCTTACTCCCTTTACTACATCAAGTAAAAATGACATACTTTCACTCTGACAATTATGGTTAGGACTGGATTAAGACAGTCTGAGGCTTTAATCTATGTTAAGTGTAAAAATAATTCCAAATTGTAATAAAGATTCACATTCTATTCATTAAAAAAAACCCCACAGGCTGGGTGTGGTGGTTTATGCTCAGGAGTTCGAGACCAGGCTGGGAAATATGATAAAACCCTGTCTATACAAATAAATACAAAAAATGGGGCCAGGCATGGTGGCTCATGCCTGTAATCCCAGCACTTTGGGAGGGTGAGGTGGGCAGATCAGTTGAGGTCGGGAGTTCGAGACTAGCCTGGCCAACATAGTGAAACCCCATTTCTACTAAAAATACAAAAATTAACTGAGCGTGGTGGCGCAGGCCTGTAATCCCAGCTACTCAGGAAGCTGAGGCAGGAGAATCACTTGAACCCGGGAGGTGGAGGTTGCAGTGAGCTGAGATTGTGCCACTGTATTCCAGCCTGGGTGACAGAGTGAAACTCTGTCTCAAAAAAAAAAAAAAAAAGAAAAGAAAAAAAAATTAGCCAGGTGTGGTGGTGCACTCCTGTGGTCTTAGCTACTTGTGGGGCTGAGGAGGGAGGATCGCTTGAGACCAGGAGGTAAGGCTGCAGTGAGCCAAGATTGCACCACTGCACTCCAGCCTGGGTAACAAAATGAGACTCTGTCTCAACGCCCCCCCCCCCCAAACAAACAAACAAAAACCCAAAAAGCAAAAAACAAAACAAAAACCCACAGACTTTGTAGTGAAAAAAAAAGCGTTTAATTTGCATATATGTAAAGTTACATTAGATTAACTAAGAGGGGAAAATGGGGACAGAAAAAAGGGAAACAAGAGAGCATGTGGTAGAAAGAGGAAGAACTTCCCATTACCTGTGCTTGGAGTTAGATGCCTGATTAGCCACTGAAAATATCTTTGCTTACTCATTCATGAATTCATTTAACCAATTTATACATACTGAGTTCCTAAAAATTGTAATGACAATAATAACGAATAATAAGGTGGGGCACAGTGGTTCACGCCTGTACTCCCAGCACTTTGGGAGGCCAAGGCAGGAGGATCACTTGAGCCCAGGAGTTTGAGACTAGCCTGAGCAACACAGGGAGACCCCTGTCTCTACAAACAAACAAAATAGCTGGGCATGGTGGCGTGCGCCTGTGGTCCCAGCTACTCAGAAGGCTGAGGTGGGGATCACTGGGGCCCAGAACCCCTGGGGCCCAGGAGGTTGAGGTTGCAGTTAGTGGTGATTGTGCCACTGCACTCCAGCCTGGGTAGTGAGCGAGACCTCGTCTAAAATACTAATACTAATACAACAGCTCATACTTTTTGAATGCTTACTATCGGCCAAGCACAGTGCTATGCACTTTGTGCACCTTATCTGTCATATTTGTATCTTAGAGGTAGGTACTACAGGTTGGGTGTCCTTTCTCCAAAATGCTTTGGTGTTTCAGATTTCAGGGTTTTTGGATTTTGAAATATTTGCACATACACAACGGGATATGTTGGGTTAGAGACCCAAATCTAAACACAAAATTCATTTGTGTTTCCTATGCACCTTATGCATATAGCCTGATGGTGATTTTATACAATATTTTTAATAACTTTGTGCATGAAACAAAGTTTTGATGGTAGTCTGTCATGTGAAGTCCAGTGTGGAATTTTCCACTTGTAGCATCACGTTGGTGCTCAAAAAGTTTCAGATTTTGGAACATTTAGGATTGCAGATTTTTGGATTAGGGATGATCATACTGTATCATTACTCCCATTTTACCAATGTGGATTTTGAGGCACAGAGAGGTCAAATGCCTTGCCCAATGTCCTGAACTAGTAAATGGCAGAGTCAGGATTTGCACCAAGCCATTTGCTCTTAAGCACTGTGCTGTGTGCCATCTACTGTGCTAGCCATTGGGGATTTAAAAGTAAATATGACAAAGTCCCTGTCCTCAAAAAGTTCACAGTCTATTAGGAGAGAGAAAGTGTATACAGACAATTGCAAGGGCCTATGATAAATACTACAATAAAGATATGTAGAGTCGAGTGATTGCACCAAGCAGGCAATGATTAGTTCTACTTAGATGGGAGTGGAGAGTTGATGAAATTTCAAAGAGGGGACCTGTGAACTGGAATTTAAAGGATGAGAAAGTGTTTTTAGATAGGCCTAGTGACAGTAAAGAGCATCCAGGTAGAGGAAGCAGCATGTACAAAGAAAGGCGAAGTGAACTGCTGGTTGTGGCAGAGTCAGGATATGCCAGGCAAGTGGAGGAAGATGTACAGAGTTCTAAACTTGTTTTTTGTTTTTTGAGACAAGGTCTCTCTCTGTCACCCTGGCTGGAGTGCAGTAGCGCAATCATAGCTCACTGCAGTCTCAAACTCCTGGGCTCAAGTGATCCTTCTGCCTCAGCCTCCAAAGCAACTGGGACTATAGATGTGTGCCACCATTCCTGCTCATGGATGCAGTTTCTAACTGCTGATAGAAACAGTTAGGTTTCTTTAAATGTTCACATGTATCATGACTTGAAAGTGATATCCCCAAAGTGAAAATAATGGTTAAGTCCTTTAACTTTTTAAGTTGTTACTTTTTTTTTTTTTTTTGAGGCAGTCTCAGTCTGTCACCCAGGCTGGAGTGGAGTGGTGTGATCTCGGCTCACTGCAACCTCTGCCTCCTGGGTTCAAGCGATTCTTACGCCTCAGCGTCCTGAGCAGCTGGGATTACACAGGCACCTACCACCATGCCCGGCTCATTTTTGTATTTTTTGTAGAGACGGGGTTTCTGTATGTTGGCCAGGCTGGTCTCAAATTCCCAACCTCAAGTGGTCCACTCACCTTGGCCTCCCAAAGTATTGGGATTACAGGCATGAGCCACCACAGCTGGCCGAAAAACCCCTTTATCAGGGCATCACATCCTATTCTCCCCTCATGACTCAATTGTCTCCTAAAGGCCACACCTCATAACACACTTGCTTTGGAGATTAAGTTTCAACATGAATTGTGGACAGGACAAAAACATTCAAACCATAGCACTGATCATTGGGGAAATTGCATGGGGTTAGAAGGGCATTCAGAGGTGATTACATTCAACTCATTAGCCTCTCTACACCTTAGTTTTCTAATATGCAAAAAGTGCATAGTAATAGGATTGTTGTGGAGACTAAGATGAGATGATGTATGTAAAAACACTTAGCTCATTGTCTGGCACATAGTAAATTATCGTAAATATTAGTTATTATTAGAGTATAGCTGTTATGGTTGGTAAATACCAAATTGAAAGGTCATAGTCCATTTATTCATTCATATGAATTTATTTGGCATTTACATGCCAGGCATTGTGCTAGATTCTGGTAAGCAAGTGAACAAAATTCATCTCTGTTTTCACGAAGCTTGTGTCCTAGGATACAGTTAATAAATATACCAGACGAGATGGTGATTGTGCTACAGAGAATAAAACAAGGTGGGGTCAAAGTAAGGGATGTGCATGGGTGTTACTATGGGGTAGTTAGGAATGCTGTCCCTAAAAAGGTGACATCTGGGCAAACGCTTGGAGAAAGGGAAGGAGTAAAAAGAATTCCAGACAGATTTTTACTGGAAAACGTGGTTAAAAATTTGAGGGCGGGGGGCCGGCTGCGGTGGCTCATGCCTGTAATCCCAGTACTTTGGGAGGCCAAGGCGGGCAGATCACCTGAGGTCAGGAGTTCAAGACCAGCCTGGCCAACATGGTGAAACCCTGTCTCTACTAAAAATACAAAAATTAGCCGGGCGTGGTGGCAGGCGCCTGTAATCCCAGCTAGTCGGGAGGCTGAGGCAGGAGAATCGCTTGAACCCGGGAGGCGGAGGTTCCAGTGAGCTGAGATCGTGCCATTGCACTCCAGCCTGGGGGACAAGAATGAGACTTTGTCTCAAAAAAAAAAAAAATTTGAGGGCAGGAACCACTTCTTTTACATTTTGGTAGCATGCAAAAACAATGTAGGCCTGAAACATATTACATTCTTATTAAATGACTATTCAACATAACATACTGAAACATATCATTAGTTAGGTGCTTAAAATAGGTGTGATTATCAGTATAATTAGAACTACAGTTTTTTTTCTATGTCACTTTAAAAATTAAGCAACTTTTCTTTTTTTTTTTTTGACAGGGTTTTGCTCCATTGCCCAGGCTGGAGTGCAGTGGTGCAGTCTTGGGTCACTGCAGCCTTGACCTCCCAGGCTCAATCTATCCTCTTGCCTCAGCCTCCCAAGTAGCTGAGATTACAGCCGCACGCCACCATGCCCAGCTGATTTTTGTATTTTTGGGTAGAGACGGGGGTCTCACCATGTTGCCTAGGCTGGTATCGAACTCCTGACCTGAAGCAATCCTCCCACCTCAGCCTCCCAAATTGTTGGGGTTACAGGCATGAGCCAGTGAACCCTCACACCCGGCTAACATTTGTTTTTTGAATTAATAACACATTCACATGAAGCAAACATCAAAAAGTATAAAAAGCTATTCAGTGAAGTCTCCCTCTCTCTCCTGTTCCCATCCACACACTTCCCATTGCTTCCCACAGGTAACACTTACTCGTTTTTCTTTCATCTTTCCAAAGACTTTTTTAAAAAAACGAATATATCGGGAGGCTGAGGCAGGAGAATGGCATAAACCTGGGAGGTGGAGCTTGCAGTGAGCCGAGATCGCGCCACTCCACTCCAGCCTGGGCGACAGAGCGAGACTCCGTCTCAAAACAAACAAACAAACAAACAAAAAAACCGAAAACAAACAAAAACAAAAAAGAATATATAAGCCAATACATGTTGTACTTAAGGAAAAACATCAAATATCCAGGTATCTTTTCCGAAGCTTGTATTTAAAAAGAGAATAAAATCAATCACATTTTGCCCCAGATGCTCAAGATTACCCACGTATCTTAGGCTAATGACCTTCAAGCCGGAAGTGCCCTAGGGCGGGAAAAGGTGAACCGGAAGGGCCAACAGGAGCTAGAGGCGCGCTTCGCTGAGGTAACTCGGAGCAGTCACAAGCGTGTAGTTGGGCTGTTTAGGAAGCAGCCCTAACCTTTTCATCCAGGGTCCACTTACGGGTTTGCCCTGCACCTCCAGCTGCCTAACCTACCCTTCCTTGCTCTGGTTGCCAAGGGGCTGCTTTGGCCTGGAGCCTCCTGACTGCTGGGCTGTGTCTAGAATCTTCCACGCTCCCGACCCCGGAGAAGCAGCCACACTGAGGCTTCCATCTGGATCTCTGCTTGGGCAGGATTGAGACTGCGGGTGAGTCATGAGGGTCTCGTCTGTTCATCGTGGAGAAGCGCCTTCTGTACATGTGCCTTGCGTGGTGGTGGTTTTTGTTTTAAACCTCATATTTGCCTTATGAATGCAATGCAATCATGTCGATTGTTCTTCTGAAAATTCTCAAACAACTCTGACCGCTCAGAGTTAGCAACATTTGGAACTGTTATTGGTGAATCTCGACTTTTTCTTTGGTGAACGTTACTTTTTGCAGAATGTTTTAAGTATAGTGCGAAAGTTCTAGCGCAGTTGCAGAAGTGTGTAAATTCCCAGGGACATTTCTCTATTTTTTCTTCATTCTGCTGGTAATTTTGTTTCTCCCAAACTGCCTTGCACGAGCAAATTTAAATGGAATCTCACTGGGAATGAAATGACTGCCCTGCTAATCCTGATAATGCTGAATTCTAGATATAAATTGTTTGGTCGGGGCGGTGGCTCACATCTGTAGTCCCAGCACTTTGGGAGGCCGAGGCGGGCGGATCACCTGAGGTCAGGAGTTTGAGACCAGCCTGGTCAACATGGTGAAACCCCGTCTCTACTAAAAATACAAAAATTAGCCGGGCGTGGTGGCGGGCACCTGTAGTCCCAGCTACTCAGGAGGCTGAGGCAGGAGAATTGCTTGAACCCGGGAGGCGGAGGTTGCAGTGAGCCGAGATCACTCCACTGCACTCCAGCCTGGGCAACAGAGCGAGACTCTGTCTAAAAAAAAAAAAAAATAAATAAAATAAATTATTCATGTCATTGCTGCAATATTCCACTTCACTTTGCTGCTGAAAATAAGTGACAACCCTTAAGTCATTTATGGGAACCTTTATGATCACTGCACTTCTTTTAGAAAGAAAATGTGAAGATTCCACGGAGTCTTCTGCTTATATTAATTGAGATCCTCGAATTGATGATTATTGGTTATTTTGCTTTAGTTGTGATAAATTCCTATGGCTCTCTTTGTTTTATACCTTGAAGAAAAAACCTATACTGAAATATCCCAACCTGAGAATCAGCAAATACGCTGTGGATGGAGTTTCCTCTGTAATCCTTCACTGGTGTCTTCTCTCAGCCATTTCTTAGGCCAATTTGAGTCTTTACAACTCTCCCTGGTTTCAGGGTTGCCTTGGGGGTAGTTGTTAAGTTTTGGAAAATTAGATTCCCCACTTTGATGATTTATAAAATGTGTTAATGCAGCTTAAGAAAACGTTTTAATTTCCATACGGCTTCATATCGTAGTGTCAGGAAGGAAGCGAATGACAGATTTTTAAATTCCGAGTGTCCACCAGGCGGCAGCATAGGGTTTTTAGTTTCTTTCGCTCTGGCCGTGTATCCCGTAATAACTGTACAGGTGCGGTGATAGTGTTATTCTAATAGTAATAGATATCATATGTGGAATGCTTATTACACGCCAGGGGCTGGAAGTTATCTCATTTAATCCTAAAAAAACAAACCCCAAACCCTGTACCATAGGTATTCCCAGTATTCTCCTTACACTTCATGGGAAAACCATGGGAAAGAGATTAAATAACAATGCAAGGCTGATTACACAGCCGACAAGTGGTGGAGCTAGAATTGAAACCCAGATGCTTAACCACTACTTCATGCTAACCAAATTAAAGTTATTGCAAGTTTGATCAAATTGTGAAGGATGCTATAGTTAAGATGAGAAATCTGACTGTGAGTTTTCTGAAGGAGGTGAAAATTGGGCACTGTTATTTATATAGTGTACCTCAAGACAGTTGGAGGTACACCGTTTCCAAAAGACAGTATTTCCTAAATTGTGTTCCAGGGAGCACTAGTCCTGTGAGATGCTTCAATAAAAAAAGGTTTCTGTGGCCAAAAATACTCTTGGAATTCATTTAAGGACTCTAAAATGTCCTGCAGTGAAGGAACTTGTTTAACCTAACTTTTTTTGAACTCACAGCATTCTTAAACTTCTCTGATTACAGCCGACATTAGTCAATACTTAGCTTTACCATATGAGTAAATACTTACACATGAGTCAATACTTACCTTTACCATAAGCAGTGTACACTTAAGTTTTTTATTTTATTTTTTACTAGTCTAGCCTTTCATTAAAAAAAAAAATTCTGGTCAAGACCCATTACATTGATTTTTTGACTCATGAATGAGTCACAGTCTACAGTTTTACTGCACTAGACCGTGGGGTCCTATTTTTTTGTGCTGTGCTTATTAATGGAACACACTTTGGGAAATTGTGTTAGGGCTATAGTTGAAAGAAGTCATTGATTCAATGGTAAATGTCTTTGTTGATGGATTATGTTCTTTTATCAGTCCTGGTAACAGTTGAATGAGAACAGTGGTGGGGATTGTGTGTGTGTGTGTGTGCGCGTGTGTGTGTGTGTGTGGTTTTTTTTTTTTGAGACAGGGTCTGGCTCTGTTGCCCAGGCTGTAGTACAGTGGCGTGATCTTGGCTCACTGCAGCCTCCACCTCCTGGGCTCAAGTGATCCCTCACCTCAGCCTCCTGAATAGTTGGGACTACAGGAGCACACTACCGCAACTGGATACTTTTTGATTTTGTTTTTTGGTAGAGATGGGGTTTCACCATGTTGCTGAGTCTTGAGGTCTTGAGCTCCTGAGCTCGAGCAATTGCACTGCCTCGGCCTCCCAAAGTCCTGGGATTGCAGGCATTAGCCACCACGCCTGGCTGAGAACAGTGTTTTTTTAATTGGGAAATTATTCTTTACAATCAGTTTAGGCCACTAGTGAAGGAAGAACATATAACAATTTTGTAGATTAGAATTTTCCAAAGTATGTTCTTTGGAATACATGTTCCCCAGAATATTAGCTTGTCTTATAAATTATGAAAAAAAGTGTTTCAAGATCAAGGTAAACTTGGGAAATACGGATTAAAGTTAAACAGGCTCCAACAAAGCTAATGGGACTGCTTATCTCTGAAATGGGGAGTTAGTGTATGGGATTTCCCAGATTTATTTGACTGTGGAACCTGTTTTTAGAAATGTATCTTGTGGGCCTTGTGCCCCTTAGAACATACTTTGGGAAATAATCATGTAGATAATTAAGGCAGAAATGTTTTTGTTGTAATGTACATTTAGGTGAAAATTTTTACTGTAAATTATTGATGTCATTTTCCTAATTCGTTTATTTGCTAATATTGGCATGACAGAGAAACACATCAGGAAGTCATTCAGCTTTCTTAATTTCCTGATGACCTGTGGAAATTTTCTGTTAGTAACAAGAAAAACCTTTATGAGATTTTCTGGCACTGATTAATTTCATATAAAACTAAAACTTATTTTCAGTTAAGTTCAATGAGCAGTACATTTCTAGCTGTGTTGGATTCAACTTTATTAAGCTATTTTGGCAATTCTTGTTTTGTATTTGAAAAAAATTGGAGTTTAGTTTAGTTAAAAGTTGTGTTTTATAAAATCCTTAAAGAATTTTGCTACATTTTATTTATAAGATGGCTCAAATTAGTGTTTATGTACTTGTTCCAAAGGTCTCTGGTATGTTGCCTTAGATTGGTTGAATTTATAGTACATTTAGTAGCTTATTTTATGTTATAGTTTCATAATGATCTTTACGGAGATAATATCTAATTCTCTCAATCTCTTCACACATATACAGTTCATGTTTTAACTATTTTTAGATTTCTAAAATTTATATATATAATCTTCCCTCTGTTTCTTAAAACAAGGAGAAATTTGGTAAAGATTTTAGTATGAATAGAGAATGTTTTACTCATAATAGTGTAAATATTTTAAGAAACTAAAAGTGGTTTTTGTAATTTTATATAATTTATAGCAATTTAATAAAATGTTTATCAAGTATTCACTATGCTCTCAAGGTTTTTCCTCACTTGGAGGTTAATAAGCCTTCTTCAAACATGAAACAGTTAATGAAAAAATAACATTATTTATGGGCAGTATTATAAATGGATAAATAAAGTGCAAAATTATGTGGAATAGACAATAACAGAATGGGGCAATATACAGAATAAAGTGCTAACCATATGATCTGACAATAAGTATAGTTCGGAAAAGGAGAAATTGGTGTGAATGGGATTTGTAAGAAAATCTTCAGAGGAGATGGAATTTGATCTGATTTTAAAATATGTTTAAACAGAGAATATATGGCAAGGCATTTGGTATAATAGAGCAGAATATGTGATGGTATTAGTTCAGCCTCCTTAACATAACATAAAAGACCCCCTAAGACTTGCCTGCTTCTCAAGCCTCATCTCATCTTCTCTCAGCCTTACCTGTTAGACTGCAATCTCCCTACACTACTTTTAGTTCCTCATTTAAAATGATGTTTCTTCCATCTCTGCCTTTACTTATGCTGTTTTTCCCTCTGAAATACCCTTATCTAATTTTTCATTTTACTAATGTCTTGTCTTTTAAGATTTTAAATCTCAGCCCAGAAGTCACCTTCCTCAGGCTGACTGACCTTCCCAAGCCACCCCTGATTTTCTCATGCTGGGTGTCCATCTTCACACATGATCACATTGTATTATAATTATTTTGTGTATCTGTATCTCTCTACTAGAGTTCCTTGAGAAGAAGGTGTCGTATTTATTTTTTGTTGAGACAGGGTCTCATTCTGTCACACAGGCTGGAGTGTAGTGGCATGATCATAGCTAGCTGTAGCCTTGACTTCCCTGGCTCAAGTGATCCTCCCACCTCAGCCTCCTGAGTAGCTGAGACTACAGGTGTGCACCACCACACCCAGCGAATTTTTTTGTTTTTTTGTAGAGATGTGGGTCTCACTATGTTGTCTAGGCTAATCTTGAACTCTTGGCCTCAAGCGATCCTCCTGCCTTAGCCTCCCAAAGTGCTGGGATTACAGGACTGAGCCAACACCCCCAGCCTGGGTGTCTGTATTTTTAAAAAAATCACTACGTTTTGAATATAGAAGAGACTCAATAAATGTTTGTTAAATGAACGAATACATTTTTCTTTGTTTCCTTTATTTGCTTACATTAATATTGGATTTAGGTTTCTTCTTCTGGTATTTTGAAGTTTATTTAACAAGGTCAGGTTTGCACTTGATTTTATAACTGATCTCTTTGGAAACTCAGTGATTTTTGTACTGTGGCCCTTTCACCTTATCCTTCACTGTAGTCGCTAAGAATGAGAGGAATATTATTCCCTTTTTTTCCCCCTAAGGCTAAGCATTTAATCTTTATGTTTCTAAAAATCCTTCTCCATTAACTGTTTTTGGAATTATAAGTAGCCTAAAATCTCATCTCCATAGGTTAATTAGATCAGAATTTGACAGCTAGAATTGCACTAGATACTATCTTATCTAATTTGCTGTTGAAATTATAACTATTTTTGCAATGGGATAGTATGTTTAAAAGTTAACAATATAAAAATTAAACTTAGTTTAGCATTCTTATTTTACAGATAAAGTGAATGAGGCTTGGGCACCATGACTTTGAACTCTTTGAACACTTATAGCACCCTTTTTTGTTTATCTACCATGTCTTTTGTTTTATGCCTGGTGTTACCATGCCTTGAGTTAAACTAATTTGTATAAGTGCTTTGTCCATTTTTCTAGATTGTAAATACCTGGAGATTAAGATTAACTCGGCCAAGCACAGTAGCTCATGCCTGTAATCCCAGCACTTTGGGAGGCTGAGGTGGGAGGACCGCTTGAGCCCAGACTAGCCTGGGCAACATAGTGAGACCCCATCCCTACAAAAAATACAAAAATTAGCTGGGTGTTGTGGCATGTGCCTGCAGTCCCAGCTACTTGAGAGGCTGAGGTGGGAGGATCTCATGAGCTCCGGAGGTCGGGGCTGCAGTGAGCTGTGATCACACCACTGCACTCCAGCCTTCATGACAGAGCAAGACCGTGTCTCAAAAAAAAAAAAAAAAAAAGATTTGTACCATCAAATTTGTATCATCTGTAGTTCCTTAAACAGAAAGATTTATTGAATTACATCATTGTTATTCTTTATTGTCTGTATATGAGAAGTCTAATTAATTTTTAAAAATCAGTATATGGATACTCTTCCTTTATTGCTCTTCTCTAGTCTTTCTAGCTTTGTGATATCCTTCTAAAAGTTTATCTATCACAGTTATAGGAAACACTCTGATTGTACATGCTGCCTTCTTTGATTCATGGTTTTCAAGTATCCTTCTCTTGCCTTTTCCAAAGGATATGAGTGATCTATTCAATTCAGTATAATCAATGCAACAAAAATTAATTTAGTGCCTGCCTTTTGTAAATTATTATATCTGGCAGTATGAGAATACAAAAGTGTGGAAGACTTGGCCATTGGTCAAGGAATTTGCAGTATAACGGATAAGGCAACTTTTGCTACTACAAGATAGAATCTGATGAGTGTAAGTGTAATCAGTTCCAGCTTGGCACTTGTGCTATATGGGACATAAAAGATCTTTCAGTTCTTTACTTTTGGGGGGTATACCTTAGGAAATGTAATAGTTATAATTTTATTAGATTATAAAAGGTCCTGATGGAGTTAAGGACGTTCTCAATGAATCTTGTAGCAATCCCAGATCATATAATTCATGTTTATATGTTTTTAGATCATATTTTGATTGTTCTGTATCTTTTTTACTCTACACATGTACCAGCTTGTGTATAATTAATGGGTATAATTTTTCACACAAAGATTCACTTTTTGTGACAAATGCCATCCATATTTTACATTTACATACTAAATTAATAATTATGTATGAAGGAGACAGGCTTATAGGACTAATTTGCCATTTTTTTCAAGTTATAAGAGTATTCACAAGAATAAAAGACAATATGATGAAACCAACTTATGTGATATTTAAGAAAAAAGCAACTTGAAACTTATGGTTCTTTACCAAATAATTTTTTTGGGAAAAATGTTTTAGTTACTGAAAAATCAAAAATTTTTTATATTTGTAAATATAAAAAAGACAATTGTGTTTATATTCTTCGAATGTTTTAGCTAATGTCAAAGCCTACTGGTTGTTATTATGTGAAATGATAGTGTGAAACTGATGCTGTTATAGTATAACAATAAGGACGTGACTCGTATTTTATGTACACATGCATTCAACTGTAGTGACAAATGGCTTCATGCTGTGTGATTAAATGCATATTAGCGTTTGCCCTAGGCATTTGGTTATTACCATCTTTACTTCATTACATTACCACACTGTATGGCCATATAATTTATAAGATAATACACATCACTTTGTTGCTGATAGGAATTATTCTGTTTTATGGATGGTGTCCTTTAATTTTGCCTTTCATGGATTATAAAATTGGTTAATATCTGCTGAAGTGAATCACTGGAGAAGCAAATAAAGATGTTGGCCTCAGGTCACAGTGTCATTTGTGATACTGGCAAAATCTTACAGGCTCATTTATCCCTGTACATGATTGATAACAGCATGGGTTAAATGGAGAAAGCTTTACTTCCATTAAAGGATCATCATGAATGAAGACCTCCCACTTAAAAGTCAGGCATGATGAGAAGACAAGAGACTATCTACAGGTCAAATTAAATAACTTAAATAATTTAAGTAGAATGACAGTGTAATTTGTCCATTCTGTGTTATTACTCTGACCCCTATCAGGATTATAGGCTAACTTACTTTCCACTGTAGAGTATTTAAGATGTAATTTTTAATAAATACTTCCAAAGACATAAAAGCCTTTATATCTCTTAAACTGTGAAAAATATAGATTTTTATTTTGTACTTTTGAAAAAAAGCATTTAAAAAAGCTTGTAATACTTATATAAAATAAATAATATGATGAATGCTGAAATGATGCTTTAAGCATTTTATAATATTATATTGGCCTTATTTTAACATATATTTTAATAATGAAATATTTATTAATAACAAGTATGTTATAAATATAAATAATATATTTATTATATAATTATAATTATATAAATAATATATTTATTATATATTATAATTATATAATAAATACTTGAGTATTATAAATAACAGATTTATTGTTATAAATTACTATAAATAAATGAACTACTTACAAAAGTTCATTAGTAACTATTTTATGCCAAATGTTAAAAATAAAGATTCAGTAAGCATTTCTTAATGGCAACCCTTCTATATGGAATCACTGTTGGAGTTTATTCAAATTGTGTTTCAGGATAGGGGAAGGCGTATGCATTTTTAGATATTTCTGTAATAAAAGCAGTACTGAAGTGTAAGAATATTTTGATCTGTTAAAAGTAAAATATAGATGAAGCTTCAAATTAAATATTACATGTCTTTTTAAAATTACAAAAACAGCATGTTTTATACATATAAGCATTTACATTTCTTCTTCACTGGTTTCTGAACCCTTATGTAAAACCAGGTCTTTACATATGTTACCTTAATTTAATCATCACATCCTGTGAAATAAGTATCATTATCCCTGGTATTAATAGATGAGGAAACTGAAACCTCCTCTGTGTGAGAAGTCACACAGCTAGTAAGAGGAGATAGAATTTTAATCCATATCTGTTGTGGATTCTGTTATAGGAAGCTACAAAAATGCATATTTCTTTTTCAAAAGCACATAACAAAAATCTGTACTTTACCACAAAACTTCAAAACTGGTGCACTTCTGCCAGGCATGGTGGCTCATGCCTGTAATCCTAGCACTTTGGAGGCCGAGGCAGGAGGATTGCTTGAGCCTAGGAGTTCAAGACCAGCCTGGGTAACATAGTGATAGCCTGTCTGTCTCTAAAAAAAATAAAAAATTCACTGGGTATGGTGACACATGCCTACAGTCCCAGCTACTTGGGAGGCTGAGGTGGCAGGGTCACTTGAGCCCTGGAGGTCAAGGCTTCAGTGAGCTGTGATCACGCCACTGCATTCCAGCCTGGGTGACAGAGTGAGATCCTGTGTCAAAAAAACAAAAACAAAAAATAAAAGAAAAACTGGTGCATTTCTCACCTTGTCAAGCTGTCTGTAACAGCATCGTAAAACTTTTTTTGACAGTGATCCACTGTAAGAAATACATTTCACATTGTAATCTGGTATACTTATATGTATTTACATTTACATAAAATTAAAACAAGAGTTTTATAAAACTTACCATATGTGAGGAGATTGCTGGTCTATTCTAGTTTAATCTACACTGTTCTGTTCTTTTTTTTTCCTGAGATGGAGTCTCGCTTTGTTGCCCAGGCTGGAGTATAGTAGCGCTGTCTCAGCTCACTGCAACCTCTACCTCCCGGGTTCAAGTGATTCTCCTGCCTCAGCCTCCCAAGTAGCTGGGATTACAGGTGCCCACCACCACGCCTGTCTAATTTTTAGTAGAGATGGGGTTTCACCGTGTTGGCCAGGCTGGTCTCGAACTCCTGACCTCAAATGATCCGCCTGCCTTGGCCTCCCAAAGTGCTGGGATTACAGGCATGAGCCACCGTGCCCAGCCTGTTCTGTTCTATCATTATAAGAAACTAAACTGATTTCATATATCTTAGTCTAAGGGTTCTGTACCAACTTAAAACATATACAATAAAATTTACTCCTCCATTATATAAGTTATTTACACTGCTTATAGAAAAGGAGAATGAAGAGGACAAAATCATTTATACTTTTCTTAAAATAAAGTTTGTTCAGAAAAAGAGATCTCTCCTGCCATTTCTTCCTTTTCAGAGCAATTACTTCAAGCTATTTTAGCTGATACTTTAGACATTTACTTCCATATCTTTAAATAGTATGTTTGTAAATGATACTTCTTGATTTTCCAGTTTTACCCATTATCTAATGCCTTCCCATGATGGAAACTAAGGATTTAACTTTCTTTTGTCTTTTGCTCTAACTTCTCCTTCTTCACATCCTCCATAAACGGTTGTAGCATACTCTTTATTATATCAGCAGAGTAATAACATAATCATAAATGTGGTTCACAGCTGAACTATTGTAATATTCTGTGATTATTTTTCCTTACCACCTTGGATTGTCTTATTTTTCCCCATTGCTTTCTTTTTTTTTTTGAGACGGACTTTCACTCTTGTTGCTTAGGCTGGAGTGCAATGGCGCGATCTTGGCTCACCAAAACTCTGCCTCCCAGGTTCAAGTGATTCTCCTGCCTCAGCCTCCTGAGTAGCTGGGATTACAGGCATGCACCACGACGCCCGGCTAATTTTGTATCTTTTAGTAGAGATGGGGTTTCTCCATGTTGGTCAGGCTGGTCTTGAACTCCCGACCTTAGGTGATCTGCCCACCTTGGCCTCCCAAAGTGCTGAGATTATAGGCGTGGGCCACTGTGCCTGGCCTGCTTTCTTTTTAATGTATTAATTACTAATTCAACCCCAGACTTCTCTCAGTTACCTAAAACTTTTATGAGTAACTTAAAAACAGTTGATAATCTATTAATATCATTGTGTTGAGGAAGTTGCCGCCAGAGCCTATTAAACCACTTTAATCTGGACTGGTTGCTCTCTGTCTTCGTACAGGTGTCCTCTTGCTGTCCTCCTTCACCATGCTAGGGTTCCTTTCCTCTCTTTCTTGCCTATGCAAGATTGCTATAGAATAAATATTTGTGTCTCCCCCAAATTCATACGTTGAAACCTAATCCCCAGTGTGGTAGTATTTGGTGGGGCCTTTGGGAGGTGATTAGGTCATGAAGGCAGAGTCCTCTTGAATGGGATTAGCACTCTTATGAAAAGACCCCAGGAAAAAAAAATAAAAATAAAATAAAAAGGCCTCAGAGAGTTTCCTCGCCCCTTCCACCATGTGAGGACACAGGAAGCAGGACCTCACCAGACACTGAATCTGCTAGCACTTTGATCTAGGACTCCCCAGCTTCCAGAACTGTGAGAAATAAATTTCTGTTATTTATAAGCCACCTGGTCTGATATTTTGTTATAGTCATCTGAACAGATTAAGACAAGGATCCGCTGTTTCCTGGATCCCACGCCTTTCTCTTCCTTAAAGAAATCCTTAAGGAGCTTCCTGAGAAAGGGTGCATAGAAGGTAAATTGTTTTGGATATTGCATATCTGAAAATATCTTCTATCTTCACTGTTGACATGGCTGTTAAAATTCCAATCTGGTAATCATTTTCCCTTTAAACTGAGGGCTTAGTTTCTTTATTCTAGCTTCCATTATGGATATTGAAAATTCCAGTGTAATTCTTGATCTTTTTTATGATTTTTTTTTTTTTCCCTTTCTGGAAACATATAGGATCTTTTCATTTCCTCTAGTGTTCTGTTATTTCACCAATGATGTGTCTTGGTGCTGGCACTTGATGGGTTCTTTTAATATGCGAAGTTATATTTTTTAATTCTGGGAAAATTGATTTAGAAACTTTTTGATGATTTCTTCTCCAATTTCTTTGTTCACTCTTTCTGGGACTTTTAGGGTACAGTTATTGGGACTTCTGGATTAATCCTCTAATTTTCTAATCTTTGTTTCTTCAATTTTCTATTTCTTTGGCTTTTTGCTTCTTTTTGCAAGACTTCTTTAACTTTGTCTTCTAATCCTTTTATTGGATTTTTCGTTTCCACTATCTTAATTTTTATAAGAACTGTTTCTGTGAAGCATCTTTTTTTCATCAATGTAATATACATTCTTATCTCTTCATAAGAAAGTTGATGCTGTACTGAACACTATGGATAAGAAAATAATTTTTAAAAGAGTGTTAGTAATATTTCTTTTGAAAGAGTTTCCTTTGCTTAATGTTTGCTTCCTCTGAATTGGTTTTTAAAATTTCAGTTTGTTTTAATCTTTGTCTTTTAAATTAGACACTTTCCTTTAAAAGTCTATTGGTTTTTCACTCTTTGCTCTGTATTTAAGAATGGGGCACCAGAAAGTGAATTGGAGGTTATGTATGCATGGATATAGCCTATTGACTATGGTCTTCATCTTAGGGTTACCTGACTAGAACATTTTGTGAGGAAACTCCTGTTATCATATTATTTGTGTCTTTTCTCTTAGCCTGGTCAAATTCCCTAGAACAGTGGTCCCCAACTTTTTGGCACCAGGGACTGGTTTTGTGGAAGACAATTTTTCCACAAACTGGGGCCGGGGGAAGATGGTTTCAGGATGATTCAGGCACATTACAACTTATTGTGCACTTTATTTCTATTATTTTTACATTGTGATATGTAATGAAATAATTATACAACTCACCATAATGTAGAGTCAGTGGGAGCCCTGAACTTGTTTTCCTGCAACTATGCTGTCCCATCTGGGGGTGATGGGAGACAGTGACAGATCATCATGCATTAGATTCTCATAAGGAGCATGCAACCTAGATCCCTCTCATGCACAGTTCACAACCGGGTTTGTACTCCTATGAGAATCTAATGCTGCCCCTGATCTGACAGGAGGCAGCTCAGGTGGAAATGTGAACAATGGGGAGTGGCTGTAAATACAGATGAAGCTTCACTTGCTCTCATGCCATCGCTCACCTCCTGCTGCGTGGCCTGGGGTGTTCCTAACAGGCCACGGACCAGTATCAGTTTGTGGCCTGGGGGTTGGGGTCTCCTGCCTTAGAAAACACACACTTCCTTCCAATCTGCTGCCTCAAGAGCTATCTGGCTGTTAGCAGCTATTGGAGCTGTGGAGAAGAAAGACTGGTGGGTATCTCAACATTTAATATACACATTTTTCCATATAGTAGCCACCCCTGACCCTTTCTCAACTGCACCTGGTATCCCAATAAACCCATTCCAGAGGCTCAGTTTTGTCATCATCAGAACAACTTCCAATCTTCTGCCCAGGTCAGAGAGGGTTCTGCCTAACCAGAAAGAGAGAGGGAATCTGTGGGTCTTCTTAAACACACTTTCAAGTAATCATCCTGTTTTTGGCTTCACCTTTACCTTCACCTTTAGAGGTACCTGGTATCAGCAGACTCTGTTGGCAGGGGAGGGGAGAAAGAGGAGAGAGTGATGTAAATCAAATTGCTTCTCAGTTTTCCTAGCTTTCTCAGGTGCGATAAAGATTTCTACTTTTTTATCTGTCTGCCAAAAAACAGAGTTTTATTGTTTTTGTCTTAGATACCATTCTGTTTGTTCTAAGGCTTATGCCTTAAATCACCACTGTCATTTTAGTGGAGTGGAACTAAATACCTCTGTTCAATCCACTATCTTTAATTAGAAGACTCTGAGTCCTGTTTTTATTATTATCGATATTTCTAACAAAGTGTTAACATAAATATTTTCTGTTATAAACTCCACAAACACTTTTTCTTTTGAGACAGGGTCTCACTGTGTTGCCCAGGCTGGAATGCAGTGGCATGATCTTGGCTCACTGCAACCTCCGCCTTCTGGGCTCAAGCAATCCTCCTACCTCAGCCTCCCAAGTAGCTGGGACTGCAGGCATGCACCACCACACCTGGGTAACTTTTAAAACTTTTTGTAGAGATGGGGTCTTGCCATGTTGCCCAGGCTGGGCACAAACTTTTGAGAGGCACTATAATATAGTGGTTAAGAGTACAACCCTGGAACCAGATTGCTGGGTTCATGTCCTGGTTCCACCTTCCTGTATATCCTTGGGCAAGTTACTTAATTTCTCTATGCCTTAGCTTTCTCATTTAGAAATGAAAATGGTAACAGTAAACATCTCATAAAGTTGTTTGGATAACTAAATATGAAGTGTTAGAAGATAGTTTTGCACGTATTAAGTGCTCAACAAACATTAGCCGTTATTATTTAAGTGGCTACATATATTCAATTAGATAGTGATAACTTAATTGGCTATTTTTCTATTACTGAACATTTAGGTTGTTTCCAACTTTTCTTTCTTGTTTTTTATTAGTAAATATTTCGTTGTAAACATCCGTTAACATAAAACTTTTTCTGCATCTAGGATTTTTTTCTTTTGAATAGATTCTTAGAAGTTGAGTCAGCATAGAATAGTTTATGACTTTTGAGACATTCTAAATTGTTTTTTGAAAGGATTGCTTCCATTTACATTTCTACCAGAACTATTTGAATGCCTCTTTTACAATTTTTTTTCTTTTTACTAGCACAGTACTCTTATTTTTAAAAAACTTCTACTAATTTTATAGGTAAATATGTTATTTTATTTATTTATTTATTATTATTATTTTTTGAGACAGAGCCTTCCTGTGTTGCCCAGGCTGGAGTGCAGTCGTGCAATCTTGGCTCACTGCAACCTCTGCCTCCCGGGTTCGAGTGATTCTCATGCCTCAGCCTCCCTTGTAGCTGGGATTACAGGCATGTGCCATCATACCTAGCTAATTTTTGTATTTTTAGTAGAGATGGGGTTTCGCCATGTTGACCAGGCTCGTTTCGAACTCCTGGCCTCAAGTGATCTGCCTGCCTCGGCCTCCCAAAGTGCTGAGGTTACAGGTGTGAGTTACCGCACCCAACCTCGTGTTATTTTAACATATACTTTTTTTTAGATTACCATTGAGGTGTTCACTTTTAATCCAAAGAAAAAAGTGATTATTTTTATTTTGTATTTTAGCTCATTTAGAGATGTATGGTAAGCTGTTATGGAAAGCTCTTGTTTATTAACCTGCATACCTTCTTCCCTTTTCCTGATAACAGTACCTCACATTTCCTTAAGTAGTCCTTCTCACTTTCTCAGGCATGTGATATTTTTGAGATTAACCTGGATTGACCTCACTTCTAGCTCCAAAGATTCCTCTTGTTGAACTGTGCATCTGTCATTCTCCTAAGCTTATTAATTGGTTCAGGAATGGGAAGGTAATCCAAGTAGGCCTAAATGGGAACTTTAGGACTCTTGTCAGGACACAAACTCTCTTTTTCTTGGTGGAAAAAGATACAAGGAAGTATTTAGCCCCAGTAGCTGCCTATAGCCTTTTGGCATTATGAATTGACAGCCTATTGAGAATGTAGCCAATATTGAGGTAGCATAGGCAAACATTAAAAGATAACAATCCAGGTGCTGGTCACATTACTGGCCTGAAGTCAAACTTAATTTTAGACTTTTTAGTCAAATAAGCCAATACATTTACTTTTTGTCTTAAAGTCAGCTTAAGTTGTGTTTTCTATATTTGGAACTGGAAGTACCCTACTCACTGAATTAGCAGAAATGGCTAGAAAAGTGCTTCCTCCTTTTTTTTTTTTTTTTTTTTTTGCCCCACATGAAGGCATAATTGGAAAATGATAACATAGTATTTGTATAGTGCAGAGAGGCAAGTGGACAAAACTACTCTTCACTGGTTGCAACCAGCCCTAGGTGTTTTGGTCTTCCCAGGCTGTGCCTAGCAATTTGCAGTACTGAGAGAATCAATGACTATTAATACCTGTAACATATTCATGGAACATGAATACTTGTAATGTATTCATGGAACATTGTCCTAGCACATCAGTTGGAACACTGGCCCAGAGATTATTTACTTAAGACCATAGGATTGATTACCATATGCTTTGCTTATTTGCTCCTTCCATAACACTCATAACTCAAGTTATACATTTTTAAAGTTTACCAAATGGAGAAATACGTAATCTTCTTAATTACTTGTCCTGGTTCATATTTTGGGAATATTTGCATATTTTTGGGTATTTAGCATCCGTTTTCTCTGATTTTTTTTTTCTTTTGAGAGGAAGTCTCACTCTTGTCCCCCAGGCTAGAGTGCAATGGCATGATCTCAGCTCACTGCAAGGTTCAAGCAATTCTCCTGCCTCAGCCTCCTAAGTAGCTGGGATTACAGGCGCCTGCCACCATGTCTGGCTCATTTTTGTATTTTTAGTAGAGACGGGGTTTCACCATGTTGGCCAGGCTGGTCACGAACTCCTGACCTCAGGTGATCCGCCCGCCTCAGCCTCCCAAAGTGCTGGGATTACAGGCGTAAGCCACCACTCCCGGCCTTCTCTGATTCTTAATACAAAAGATTACAACTGGCCTCAAGTTTCTCAGTTCCATTGTTAAGGCCAGATTACAGTGCTTACAGTTTTGCCTAGTTCTTTAACTCAGCATTTGATAAATTAAACAAGAAAACAAAAAAAATATTTTTCTAGACAAGATTTAAATTTCCAGTACATATTTTAAAAACATCCAGTGACCAAATGAGCATTTGCATGCTCATGTTAATGTGTTTCAGTGATTGTCACACTTTAGTAATTTGTTAAAACACAGGATTGCTGGGCCTTAACCCCATTTTCTGACTCAGTAGATCAGAGAAAGGTTTGAGAATGTGCATTTCTAACAAGGTCTTAAGTGTTGCTGATATTGTTGGTCCAGGAACTGCACTTTGAAAACCACTTATTTATTTCATAATAATATGAAATGTTTTTGTTGTTGTTTTAACATGTTTTTATTATTAAGCAGATACGTAATATGGTTTTCTGCTCTCAACATAAAGAGATACTATTCCCAGATTCCAAAGATATTTGGCAAATGATTTTGAATGTAGAGTATTTAAGATAAATAGTGTATATATAGCAAGAAACACATACCAAGTCACATAACAAATGCACTTTAAAGTGTATTTCTGATAAATGAGTAACGTTTTGACATTGACTTCCCATAGAAAATAGAAGGAACAGTTTCATGAAAATATTTTAGCCTTCTTTATTAATAAAAATCACAAATACAAATGTAGCAAACTTCTTAAATCACCACCTTAAATCTCTTTTGTAATATGTTGGAATATGAGTAATAGATAAGATCTATTCAAAGAAATATACCTTTCTTATAAAATATTAGTAATGTTTAAAATATTATTATAAGTAATAATAACTTCTAAAAAGTCTCAATAGTATAGAAAGTGAAATCTGATGTAGTTGTAGATTTTTCCTGTATTTTCTTCAGAATTATTTATTAATTTACCCTGTTAGGGTTGTTAATCCAGCTAAAAATCTATTGTAAGCCTTCAACAGTGCTGATCTTTTAAAATATGAGCCTGTATTTTTGCATTAAACTTAACATTTATTGTCAGATTAGGAAACAGTTTTAGAAAAACAGGTTTTTATTTCTTCAAGGTTACACAGTGATGGCTGGGTGTGGTGGCTCACACCTATAATCCCAGCACTTTGGGAGGCTGAGGTGGACAGATCACTTGAGGTCAGGAATTCAAGACCAGCATGGCCAACATGGCAAAACGCCATCTTTACTAAAAATACAAAAATTAGCCGGGTGTGGTGGCACATGCCTATGTCCCAGCTACTTGGGAGGCTGAGGCAGGAGAATCACTTGAACACAGGAGGTGGAGGTTGCAGTGAGCTGAGATCTGAGATTGCACCACTGCACTCCAGCCTGGGTGACAGAGGAAGACTCCGTTTCAAAAAAAAAAAAAAGAAAGAAAGAAAAAAAAGATTACATACAGAAAGTAGTCAAGTTTTTTCTCAAGTCTAAGACTTCTAACTTTAAGTTCAATTATATATATATACATGTGTATATATATATATGTGTGTGTGTGTATATATATATATATATATATATATATTTTTTTTTTTTTACCATACTCTGTAGGAAGAAATACTCTGTAAACATCAGAGAAGCAATTTGAGGATCAAAGGAAAAATATAAGGGAAATTGCTTTGTTAGGTAAGGGGCTGTATATATACATATGTATATATATATGCTGTGGAGTTGGGGGAGTGAATGAAAGAAGAGTAAAACAGTTCTTGCCTTTCAGAAACATCCCATTGGAGAGGCATATTGAACATACAAAGAATTGGAGAATTCTTGTTAAACTATAGTGTTGAATTTAAGCACACAACATGGATTTAGAAAATGGAAGGGTTATTGTGGTTTAGAATAGCCAGGGAAGGGTTCCTGGAGAAAAGAGGCCTTGAAATGGGCATAAAAGATGGATAGATAAGTGGAGTGAGTAAAAAATTATTCTAGGTACAGAGGTGAAAATGAGCACGGATTAGTAGGAGACAGTAAGGAAAGTGTAATAGAGGAAGTCTTTTGGGGGCAGAAGATTAAAGTTGAAAAGGGCGATGAAACTAGAAAGTGGGGAACCCTGAAATATTAGGCACAGGAATTTGGGCTTGATTTGTATACAAAAAGAACTCTTTGAGTTTGGAAATTGATGAGGTTTAGGTGATGTTTTGCAAAATAATTCTGGAGAAAATATGCACAATAGATTGAAGTGGGAGAGAAGATTAAATAAAGGGATAACAGGAAAAGGTGATTATAATTCATGTCTGAGGTAATGAGGGTCTGACTAGATTGATAGCAGTAGGAGTAGTGATGCAGAATGAATCTAAGAGCAAATTAGAAGGAAGAACAAACCGGTCCATTTAGAGATTAGATTTAGGGGATGAAGGAGAAAGTGAAAGTGACAGTGTAGTTGACAGAGAAAGTGAACAAGAGGTGGAGAAGCAGAGAGAGAGAAAGAGAAAGATGTCAAAGATTTTGTGAATGTTCATTGGAGATTAAAATAGAATACATGATACTACTGACCGCAATGAAATTAAAAAGATTTGAGAGAGAAGAAAAAGTACAAATTTTGATTTGTTAAATCTGATGTGAAAAAATGCAAGTGAGTACTTTAGAAATTGCTGAAGATGAAGTGGGAGTCTTTCACATGGCAGTTGTGTGATAGAACTTTGGAGCTGGAAGTAAATTAAGAGATAAAATAAGAAAGTAGGTACAAAAAGGGCAAAGCATGTGAAAACATAGCTACCTATTAACAGATTTGTTAATATTAAAGGATTCTCAATCTGTTGCTCTTTGAATGAAGCAGAGGTCACTAACTAAGTACCCTCAGGGACTAGGTGAGATAAATTTATTTAATATTCAACTAATATTTATTTAATCTCATGTATTATGCTATATCTGGTCATGTCCTAGGTGCTGAAGACACAGCATGGCCAAAGTAGAAGAGATTTTGACCTCACAAAGCTAGTATTTTAAAGGAGGAGGTATAATAAATAAAATTAACACATAATCAACATAATTTAAGATAATGTAGGATAATGTTAAGTGCTCTGGAGAAAATAAAACAGGATAGATAATATGCTAAAGAGTGATTAGGTGTGGTGCTTACTGAAGAAGTAACATTTGACCTGAGACTGCAGAAACATAAAGGAAATTCTGTATAAAGATATGGATATAGAGCATTCCAGACAGAAGGAACAGCAAGCCTATAGGCCTTAAAGCTGGAATAAATTTGGTATATTTTTGAACTGAAAGATTTATTCAGTGTCTATTGTGTGCCAAATATTTTGCTAGGCTCTGGGGGATACAACAGTGGCTAAAGTGGCAACACTGGCTCCCAAAGCTGAGTGGCAAAGAAATCATCTACATTTGATGCACCATCTGGTAGACAGTTCTATTGGTAAATTGATGTATTTAATGTAAATGATAAACTATATAAACATATAATTTTTAAAATGTTATTTTTTCCTCATATTTTTTTGTCAGAGAATATTTAAGGCCTAGATAGATACCACTTTTTCCAAAACACTCACCTTAAAACCTTCCTGTGGACAGAATTAATTGCTTTGTCATTTGTATTTTTATAGGTACTTTCTACATGTTTCTGTTCTAGTGCTTATCACACTGTTGGTTTCCATGTCTATCTCTCCAACCAGATTGTGAACTCTATCTTGAAGAACTTGCATTGTGCTGTACATATGCTAGGAAACTAATCAATGTTTCTTTAATCAACTGCTCTATGAAATTATAAGAAATAATAAATCATTGTTTTACATAATTAAGTTGGGAATTATTTGTTATACAGCCATAGATTCAATGTTTTTATTTTTTATTTTTTTAATTCTGCTGTCCACATTGTTTCTTTTCTCCAAATTCCTTTTCTTATATTTGCTTTTCATCTCTTCCATGGTTTTCTGAAATGTCATCATGTATTCTTTGAGGACCAATGTTATTCAAGGTGTCCTATGCACTAGAGTTTATATAATTAAATAGGAGGTGAGTTTTGAAATCCTTTTTAGAACTTTAAATTAAACATAATAGATTGACCACATCCATTTATTTTTCTCACGTTCATTAAAATGCATAAAAAGGGTTTTAACTCACAGAGACAAGAGAGAATAGACAGTGATTTAACAGAATCTGTCAGAAAGCAAATAGAGGAGCATTGTGACTGACTTAAAAGTTCAGAAGTTTGCTTAGCACTTGGAAACAACAGGTACTTTGTAAGGCAGGAATAAGACTTGGGAATAAAAAGGGAGACTTGTTGAAAATATATCTATAGAGTACTTGAACCTTTCCAGGTCTCCTTCCCTGCAGAAGATGAGAAGTTTGTGTGCTGGAAAAATGGATCCATGGCAATTCTAGTTAGGAGTACACCAGATAAGGCAAGGGAAAGGGATGACGCATGGGGCTGAAAATGAAAATTAAGTAAAAATCTTCTCATTGAACTGTGGAATCCTTACTTTCTACTATCATCTTCTATCAGAAGGCATACTGCCAGATAAAACCCCCTACCCTTTTCTCTTAAACTTCAGGACAAGAAAATGGAGAGTTCTCTGGGGAAAATGAAACACCTGAGAGAAAACATGTCTACATATTGACATTAGGGAGGTGAACCCCTAATGAAAAATCTGTTTTGTTACCTGATCACCCAGTAGTGAAACCTATCAATCAATAAGCCCTCCCTCAGTGCTTCTATTCATTTTTTTTTTTTTTGAGACAGCATCTTGCTCTGTTACCCAGGCTGGAGGGCAGCAATGCGATCATAGCTCACTTGTTACCTCGAACTCCTGGGCTCAAGTGATTCTCCAACCTCAGCCTCCCAAGTAGCTGGGAGATGTGTGCCACCATGCCTGACTTTGTGTGTGTGTGTGTGTTTGTGAAGATGGGGGTCTCACTGTATTTCCCAGGCTTGTCTTGAACTCCTGGATTCAAGTGATCCTCCTGCCTCAACCTTCCAAAATTCTGAGATTACAGGTGTGAGCCACCACTTATGGCCCCATTCAATTTTTAATGTATCATTCCACTTTTTAAAAATAGCTTTTTCATTGAGATGTAGTTTCCATACCATATGGTTGACTCATTCAAAGTGTACAATTCAATAATTTTTAGTATATTCACAGTTGTTTATCCATCACCACAATCAATTTTAGAACATTTTAATACCTCAAAAAGAAACCCCATACTCATTAGCAGTCATTCACTATTCCCCTGCAATCCTGCTTCAACCCCCCAACCTAAGCAAATACAGATCTACTTTATGTCCTGTGGATTTGCTTATTCTGGACATTTCATATATGTTGAATCATTAAATATGTGGCCTTTTGTGATTGACTTCTTTCATTTAGTGTAACATTTTCAAGGTTCATCCATGTTGTTGCATGTGTCATTACTTCACCCCTTCTTATTGTGGACTAACATTCTGTTTTATAGATATGCTACATTTTATTTATCCATTCGCCAGTTGATAGGCATTTGAGTTGTTTCCATTTTTTGGCTATTATGAATAATGCTGTTATGAATATTTATATGTAGTGTTCTCTTGGGAATCTAAATGGAATTGCTGAGTCATATGGTAACTTTATGTTTAACCTTTTGAGGAACTACCTGGGCTGTTTTCTGGTTGCACCATTTTATATTCCCACCAGCAGTTTATGAAGGTTCCAATTTCTCACATCCTTGTCAACACTCGTTATTATTTGTCTTTTTGATTATAGTGTGTCATTCTATTTTCAAACTTCAATAGTTCAAATAATAGAATAACTAACACCTTTATAATCTTACCTAGATTTCACCAGTTATTAAAAATCTGCTATATTTGTTTTATCTCTTTATATACCTCTCTTTCCTGAACCTGTTGAAAGTAACTTGTAAGCATCATGATACTTTGCTCTGAGATACTTGAAGCTTGTATCTCCTTAAACAAGGACAAGTATGTTCTACTTTATAGCCATCTAAGAAATCTAGTATTGATTCAGGAATATTATCTCAATATACTATACTCAATATTCAAATTTCCTCCTTTTTCCTCCAAATGCCCTCAATAGCTATTTGTTTTTTCTATCTAGGATCTAATTAAAGTTCCCACATTGCATTTGGTAGTCATGTCTCTTTGTTGTCCTTTAATCTAGAACAGTCCCCCTGCTTTTGTTTTTTATAATATTGACTAATGCATTACTTATAAATATAAACAGACAGCTGGGAATCGTCTGACATTTGAGAAAACCGTGAAAGAGATGAAAACCAAATGGGAGAAAAGGAACTTGGAGAAAAGAGACAATGTAGAGGGCAGAATAAAAAAAATTAAACTAAAAATATTGAATCTGTGGCTGCATAGCAAATCACCTCCAACTTAATGGTTTAAAATAACAGTGATTTATTATTTCTCATAATTTCATGAGTTTGTTGGAATGTTTTTCTGCTGGTCTTGCCTAGGCTCTGTTGCAACTGCACCTGAGTTTGTAGATTGTTGTGGGGGTTAGCCCCAGCTGGGACATTTGGGATGGCTGGGCCTCCTCTCTCCATGTGGTCTTTGATTCCGAACTTCTCGTTCTTTGTATAACATGGCATGGCAGGTTCAGAGCAACATTTTCAAAGAGCAAAGACTTCAAGGCCTACTGACCAAAACAAATTGTAAGGCAATCCTAGTGGAGACATAGATTTCATCTCTGGAAGGGAGAAGTGACCCTATCACATTTCAAATGAGATGATGGGAGGAATTTGTCACCATTAAGCAATTTATCAGTTTACCTCTTTTACATTTCTCACACAAGCAAATCATGTTCACCTTTGTCCCAAGACTTCCAAAAATCTCAACCCCAAACAGTATTGGGCTCAAAGTCCATCGGTTTGAATGTGGTTCATGCTCTTTGGCTGCAGCTTGTCAAGTGTAGCTCCTCTTGATCCAGAGATCTATGGACTAAAAAATTATTTACCTCTTACACATTCAATACACAGTGGTGAGACAGGGACATGATAATCACAGTAGATGCTTTCATTCAAAAAGGGGAGGAATAGTGGCATTTAGCAGTCACTAGTTCATGGCATTTCTGAAATGCAAGTGGACACAAGTTATCAGGGGCATGGGATGTTTCTTGATTAGGTCTCCATTCTGCAACCCAGGAGTGGTCCCCTAGTACATTGTTTTCATCTTGGCCATACCTCTGGATTCTTGGCTTAGCTGTTTGAAAGGCCTTTCCTTTTCCATAAAACATGGCCTCTGTTTGCAAATGGGTGGTTGTTTTAGTCTTGTTTTCTACCCATTGTTCTTTGATGGTCCAAAGGCCTCTTCATTTTTAACTGTGTCAGTCCCTTTTAGTCCAAGCTGGCAGTGCTGCTGCCAGTACAATTTTTAAAAAACTGAAACCAAACAAACACAAAACTTTCAGGGGTTTCTATGAATCTTTTCTCCAAAGCCAATCTTTTTAGGACTGATTTCTCCTACCTTGGGCATGTCAGGATGCTCTAAGATAACGCCCTTGAGATCCTTGTATAAGGCTGCCTTGAATTTTTCCATGGTCTTAAAATGTTCTTAACATTCTTACCTGTGTTTTGATATTTATTTGAGCTATTTCTTACTGTGAAAACTTTTGTTGATTGGATGTTAAACGATTTTATTTTCCAACCCAGCACATCTTGGGCCTTTTTGTATAGTATATCCTCCAAAGTTGACTTATGAACCTGAACAATTTCTTTTTGACTTCATCTCTCTCCCCATACTTTCAATATTCAGCTAAAAAAAAGTCAGTTTACACTTCCAGTATTCTGCCTAGAAGTCACCTTAGTCAGATCCACAATTTGATTAGGTACATTTTCTATCTTTCAAGTTACTGCAGACAATGCTTTGTCCAGTTATTTCTGGACGTCTTTGCAGACTCCAGTAACAGTTTCTTTATTGCTTTTCCAGTTTCCATAAACAGTCTCTCTGCCACTCTCTTTGTGATTGTGGAATTTTTTTCATAGCATCCTTGTTTTGTTCTAGAAACACAAGAACCTCTCTTACCTGGTAATTATTTATATATTGTTACATATTGTTTAATGGGCACAAATTCTTCCCATCGTGTATCTACACCCCTTTACCATGTGATCTTGTTTCTCCCATCTAGAATTGGAATCAATTTTTTCACCCCTTTGAATCTAGAATAGCTTTATGAAATGCTTTAGTTAATAAAATGTGGCAGAATTGACACTGTATGAGCTCTACAGTGTAGGCTTCAAGAGGCCTTGCAGTTTCTACCTTTGAACTCTTAAAAATACTCCCCAGAGATCACCATGCTATGAAGAAGTCTGGGGTGAAAACCATGTGAAGAAAGAGACCCATAAGTTCCAGCATTTCCAGCTGAGTTCAGCCCTAACTAAGCAAATCTAACAACTGAATAAACTTGTATAAAACAGCCTACATAAAACCAGCAGACAAACAACCCAGCCAGTCCACAAAATGATGACAAATAATAAATTACTGCTGTAAGCCATTAAGTTTTGGGTGGTTTGTTATACAGCAATAACTAATACAGAAATCAGTGCTGGAAGTGAAAGGATACCATAATACAAATCTAAAATATATGCCACTGGCTTTGGGAGATTACAAAGATTCCAGATATAAAATGTGTTGTGTAATAAAATAGTTACATATTGTAATGGTTGCTCAGCAATATGAAGGGACCACTTTAATTAGTGAGATCAAAATGACTTCTTGGAGGAAGAGATATTTTAGTGGATCCTTGAAGGATGGGTAAGATTTTGACAGATAAAAATGAGAGTAGGGATATACATGGAAGAGAGCAATTGCTGAGTCATAGGGATGTCTGGTGGATTGTTTAAATGGCCACAATTTCTCCCCTCTCTATAGTAACACTCTTTGAAATGCTCCTTTTGTGTCTTCCTACATCAAAAGATGGAGTATATTTCTCCATCCCTTGAATCTTTGCTGGTTTTGTGATTTGCTTTGTTGAATAGAATGTGACAGGAGCAGTGTTACTCCATATCTGAACCTGGGTCTCAGAAAGCCTTGAATGTTCTGCTCTTCCTCTTGGAACCCAGTCCAGCCACTATATAAACAAACCAAGGCTACCTTACTATATGAGAGGTATGTGGTCCAATTGTCCTTGTACCACAGTGGACAGCGAATCCCTAGAAACAGACTTTTCAGACAGACAGCTGATCACAGACTCATTAATAAACCCAGCAGAGAACAGAGGAACCACCTAGCTGAGCCCAGTACAAATTAGCAATCCTAAGAATCCTGAGCTAAATAAAACAAAAAAAATTTAAATCATTGTTATTTTAAGTCATTATGTTTTGGGGAGGTTTGTTACACAGATAAAGGGTGTATATCTTCAACGTAATACTACCAAACCGTTTTCCAAAGTGGTCTTACCTGTTTACACACTGATGGTATCTGGGAGTTCCTATTGGTTCATTTCTTTACTAATACTTGGTAATGTCAAACTTTTAAGTTTTTGACTGACCTGGTATGTTGTGGAATCTTGGCATTTTAATTTGCATATCCTTGATTACTAATGAAGCTAGTACCTTTTCCTGGATGTATTGGCCATTTGGATATCCTCTTTTATGAAGTACTTGTTCAGACATCTTGCAGATTTCTCTATGTGTTTGTCTTTGTCTTTGTCTCTTTTCTTTCTTTCTTTTATTTTTTTGAGATGGAGTCTCACTCCGTTGCCTATGGTGGAGTGCAGTGGCACGATCAAGGCTCACCACAGTCTCAAACTCCTGGTCTCAAGTGACCCTTCCACCTCAGACTCCCCAGTAGCTGGGACTACAGGGGTGCACAACCACACTTGGCTAAGTGTATTCTTCCAGAATAAATTTTCATTTGCATCTGCAAAGTTCTTATGGGCATTATCAATCTGGAAGCATTTTAAATTATATTAATAGATTGAGGTTTCTTTCACTATCCAATGAAGCAGCTTTTATTTAAAAATTAATATGAAATTAAACTGTTTACAACTTTCTGGGATAAAACTTTTTTTCCTCTTTGCTTCCTTTTTTTATTTTATTTTATTTTTTATTACTATACTTTAGGTTCTAGGATGCATGTGCACAACGTGCAGGTTTGTTACATATGTATACATGTGCCATGCTGGTGTGCTGCACCCATTAACTTGTCATTTATGTTACGTATATCTCCTAATGCTATCCCTGCCCACTCCCCCAACCCCATGACAGGCCCTGGTGTGTGATGTTCCCCTTCCTGTGTCCAAGTGTTCTCATTGTTCAATTCCCACCTATGAGTGAGAACATGTGGTGTTTGGTTTTCTGTCCTTGTGATAGTTTGCTGAGAATGATGGTTTCCAGCTTCATCCATGTCCCTACAAAGGACATGAACTCATCCTTTTTAATGGCTGCATAGTATTCCATGGTGTATATGTGCCACATTTTCTTAATCCAGTCTATCATTGATGGACATCTGGGTTGGTTCCGAGTCTTTGCTATTGTGAATAGTGCCGCAATAACCATACGTGTGCATGTGTCTTTATAGCAGCATGCTTTATAATCCTTTGGGTATATACCCAGTAGTGGGATGGCTGGGTCAAATGGTATTTCTAGTTCTAGATCCTTGAGGAATCGCCACACTGACTTCCACAATGGTTGAACTAGTTTACCGTCCCACCAACAGTGTAAAAGTGTTCCTATTTCTCCACATCCTCTCCAGCATCTGTTGTTTCCTGACTTTTTAATGATTGCCATTCTAACTGGAGTGAGATGGTATCTCACTGTGGTTTTGATTTGCATTTCTCTGATGGCCAGTGATGATGAGCATTTTTTCATGTGTCTTTTGGCTGCATAAATGTCTTCTTTTGAGAAGTGTCTGTTCATATCCTTTGCCCACTTTTTGATGGGGTTGTTTGTTTTTTTCTTGTAAATTTGTTTGAGTTCTTTGTAGATTCTGGATATTAGCCCTTTGTCAGATGAGTAGATTGCAAAAATTTTCTCCCATTCTGTAGGTTGCCTGTTCACTCTGATGGTAGTTTCTTTTGCTGTGCAGAAACTCTTTAGTTTAATTAGATCCCATTTGTCAATGTTGGCTTTTGTTGCCATTGCTTTTGGTGTTTTAGACATGAAGTCCTTGCCCATGCCTATGTCCTGAATGGTATTACCTAGGCTTTCTTCTAGAATTTTTATGGTTTTAGGTCTAACATTTAAGTCTTTAATCCATCTTGAATTAATTTTTGTATAAAGTGTAAGGAAGGGATCCAGTTTCAGCTTTCTACATATGGCTAGCCAGTTTTCCCAGCACCATTTGTTAAATAGGGACTCCTTTTCCCATTTCTTGTTTTTGTCAGGTTTGTCAAAGATCAGATGGTTGTAGATGTGTGGTATTATTTCTGAGGGCTCTGTTCTGTTCCATTGGTCTATATCTCTGTTTTGGTACCAGTACCATGCTGTTTTGGTTCCTGTAGCCTTGTAGTATAGTTTGAAGTCAGGTAGCGTGATGCCTCCAGCTTTGTTCTTTTGGCTTAGGATTGCCTTGGCAATGCGAGCTCTTCTTTGGTTCCATATGAACTTTAAAGTAGTTTTTTCCAATTCTGTGAAGAAAGTCATTGGTAGCTTGATGAGGATGGCATTGAATCTATAAATTACCTTGGGCAATATGGCCATTTTCACGATATTGATTCTTCCTATCCATAAACATGGAATGTTGTTCCATTTGTTTATGTCCTCTTTTATTTCATTGAGCAGTGGTTTGTAGTTCTCCTTGAAGAGGTCCTTCATGTCCCTTGTAAGTTGGATTCCTAGGTATTTTATTCTCTTTGAAGCAATTGTGAATGGGAGTTCACTCATGATTTGGCTCTCTGTTTGCCTGTTATTGGTGTATAAGAATGCTTGTGATTTTTGCACATTGATTTTGTATTCCTGAGTTTGCAAATTCAGTTTGCTGAAGTTGCTTATCAGCTTAAGGAGATTTTGGGCTGAGACGATGGGGTTTTCTAAATATACGATCATGTCATCTGCAAACAGGGACAATTTGACTTCCTCTTTCCCTAATTGAATACCCTTTATTTCTTTCTCCTGCCTGATTGCCCTGGCCAGAACTTCCAACAGTATGTTGAATAGGAGTGGTGAGAGAGGGCATCCTTGTCTTATGCCAGTTTTCAAAGGGAAGGCTTCCAGTTTTTGCCCATTCAGTATGATATTGGCTGTGGGTTTGTCATAAATAGCTCTTATTATTTTGAGATATGTTCCATCAATACCGAATTTATTGAGAGTTTTTAGCATGAAGGGCGGTTGAATTTTGTCACAGGCCTTTTCTGCATCTATTGAGATAATCATGTGGTTTTTGTCTTTGGTTTTGTTTATATGCTGGATTACGTTTATTGATTTGCATATGTTGAAACAGCCTTGCATTCCAGGGATGAAGCCCACTTGATCATGGTGGATAAGTTTTTTGATGTGCTGCTGGATTCGGTTTGCCAGTATTTTATTGAGGATTTTTGCATCGATGTTCATTAGGGATATTGGCCTAAAATTCTCTTTTTTTGTTGTGTCTCTGCCAGGCTTTGGTATCAGGATGATGCTGGCCTCATAAAATGAGTTAGGGAGGATTCTCTCTCTTTCTATTGATTGGAATAGTTTCAGAAAGAATGGTACCAGCTCCTCCTTGTACCTCTGGTAGAATTCGGCTGTGAATGCATCTGGTTCTGGATTTTTTTTGTTTGGTAGGCTCTTAATTATTGCCTCAATTTCAGAGCCTGTTATTGGTCTATTCAGAGATTCAACTTCTTCCTGGTTTAGTCTTGGGAGGGTGTATGTGTCCAGGAATTTATCCATTTCTTCTAGATTTTCTAGTTTATTTGTGTAGAGGTGTTTATAGTATTCTCTGATGGTAGTTTGTATTTCTGTGGGATCGGTGGTGATATCCCCTTTATCATTTTTATTGTGTCTGTTTGATTCTTCTCTCTTTTCTTCTTTATTAGTCTTGCTAGCAGTCTATCAATTTTGTTGATCTTTTCAAAAAAACCAGCTCCTGGATTCATTGATTTTTTTTTTTGAAGGGTTTTTTGTGTCTCTATCTACTTCAGTTCTGTTCTGATCTTAGTTATTTCTTGCCTTCTGCTGGCTTTTGAATGCATTTGCTCTTGCTTCTCTAGTTCTTTTCATTGTGATGTTAGGGTGTAAATTTTAGGTCTTTCCTGCTTTCTCTTGTGGGCATTTAGTGCTATAAATTTCCCTCTACACACTGCTTTAAATGTGTCCCAGAGATTCTGGTATGTTGTGTCTTTGTTCTCATTGGTTTCAAAGAACATCTTTATTTCTGCCTTCATTTCGTTATGGACCCAGTAGTCATTCAGGAGCAGGTTGTTCAGTTTCCACGTGGTCGAGCGGTTTTGAGTGAGTTTGTTAATCCTGAGTTCTAGTTTGATTGCACTGTGGTTTGAGAGACAGTTTGTTATAATTTTTGTTCTTTTACATTTGCTGAGGAGTGCTTAACTTCCAACTATGTGGTCAATTTTGGAATAAGTGTGATGTGGTGCTGAGAAGAATGTATATTATGTCGATTTGGGGTGGAGAGTTCTGTAGATGTCTCTTAGGTCCACTTGGTGCAGAGCTGAGTTCAATTACTGGATATCCTTTTTAACTTTCTGTCTTGTTGAGCTGTCTAATGTTGACAGTGGGGTGTTAAAGTCTCCCATTATTATTGTGTGGGAGTCTAAGTCTCTTTGTAGGTCTCTAAGGACTTGCTTTATGAATCTGGGTGCTCCTGTATTGGGTGCATATATATTTAGGATAGTTAACTCTTCTTGTTGAATTGATCCCTTTGCCATTATATAATGGCCTTCTTTGTCTCTTCTGATCTTTGTTGGTTTAAAGTCTGTTTTATCAGAGACTAGGATTGCAACTCCTGCTTTTTTTTGTTTTCCATTTGCTTGGTAGATCTTCCTCCATCCCTTTATTTTGAGCCTATGTGTGTCTCTGCACATGAGATGGGTCTCCTGAATACAGCAAACTGATGGGTCTTGACCCTTTATCCAACTTGCCAGTCTGTGTCTTTTAATTGGAGCATTTAGCCCATTTACATTTAAGGTTAATATTGTTATGTGTGAATTTGATTCTGTCATTATGATGTTAGCTGGTTATTTTGCTTGTTAGTTTACGCAGTTTCTTCCTAGCATCGATGGTCTTTACATTTTGGCATGTTTTTGCAGTGGCTGGTACTGGTTGTTCCTTTCCATGTTTAGTGCTTCGTTCAGGAGCTTTTGTAGGGCAGGCCTGGTGGTGACAAAATCTCTCAGCATTTCCTTGTCTGTAAAGTATTTTATTTCTCCTTCATTTATGAAGCATAGTTTGGCTGGATATGAAATTCTGGGTTGAAAATTATTTTCTTTAAGAATGTTGAATATTGGCCCACAGTCTCTTATGGCTTGTAGAGTTTCTGCTGAGAGATCTGCTGTTAGTCTGATGGGCTTCCCTTTGTGGGTAACCCGACGTTTTATTCTGGCTGCCCTTAACATTTTTTCCTTCATTTCAACTTTGGTGAATCTGACAATTATGTGTCTTGGAGTTGCTCTTCTCGAGGAGTATCTTTGTGGTGTTCTCTGTATTTCCTGAATTTGTATGTTGGCCTGCCTTGGTAGGTTGGGGAAGTTCTCCTGGATAATATCCTGAAGTGTGTTTTCCAACTTGGTTCCATTCTCCCTGTCACTTTCAGGTACACCAGTCAGACATAGATTTGGTCTTTTCACATCGTCCCATATTTCTTGGAGGCTTTGTTCATTTCTTTTTACTGTTTTTTCTATAAACTTCTCTTCTCGCTTTGTTTCATTCATTTGATCTTCAATCACTGATACCCTTTCTTTCAGTTGCTCAAATCCGTTACTGAAGCTTGTGCATTCATCACGTAGTTCTCGTGCCATGGTTTTCAGCTCCATCAGGTCATTTAAGGACTTCTCTACACTGGTTATTCTAGTTAGCCATTTGTCTAATCTTTTTCAAGGTTTTTAGCTTCTTTGTGATGGGTTCGAACTTCCTCCTTTAGCTTGGAGAAGTTTGATCATCTGAAGCCTTCTTCTCTCAACTCGTCAAAGTCATTCTCCATTCAGCTTTGTTCCTTTGCTGGCGAGGAGCTGCGTTCCGTTGGAGGGGGAGAGGTGCTCTGATTTTTAGAATTTTCAGCTTTTCTTCTCTGTTTTTTTCCCATCGTTTTGATTTTATCTACCTTTGGTCTTTGATGATGGTGACATACAGATGGGGTTTTGGTGTGGATGTCCTTTCTGTTTGTTAGTTTTCCTTCTAACAGTCAGGACCCTCAGCTGCAGGTCTGTTGGAGTTTGCTGGACGTCCACTCAATACCCTTTCAGGTACACCAGACCCTGTTTGCCTGGGTATCAGCAGCGGAGGCTGCAGAACAGCGAATATTGCTGAACAGCAAATGTTGCTGCCTGATCGTTCCTCTGGAAGGTTCGTCTCAGAGGGGTACCCGGCCATGTGAGGTGTCAGTCTGCCCCTACTGGGGGGCCTCCCAGTTAGGCTACTCAGGGGTCAGGGACTCACTTGAGGAGGCAGTCTGTCCATTCTCAGATCTCAAACTCTGTGCTAGGAGAACCACTACTCTCTTCAAAGCTGTCAGACAGGAACAGTGAAATCTGCAGAGGTTGCTGCTGCCTTTTGTTCGGCTATGCCTTGCCCACAGAGGTGGAGTCTACAGAGGCAGGCAGGCCTCCTTGAGCGGCGGTGGGCTCCACCCAGTTTGGGTTTCCTGGCTGCTTTGTTTACCTACTCAAGCCTCAGCAATGGTGGGCACCCTTCCTCAGCCTCACTGCCGCCTTGCAGTTAGGTCTCAGACTGCTGTGCTGGCAACGAGCGAGGCTCCATGGGTGTGGGACCCTCCGAGCCAGGCGCAGGATATAATTTCCTGGTGTGCCGTTTGCTAGGACCCTTGGAAAAGTGCAGTATTAGGGTGGGAGTGACTCGATTTTCCAGGTGCTGTGTGTCACGGCTTCCCTTGGCTAGGAAAGGGAATTCCCTGACCCCTTGCACTTCCTGGGTAAGGCGATGCCTCACCCTGCTTCCACTCTCACTCGGTGTGCTGCATCCACTGTCTGACACGCCCCAGTGAGATGAACCCAGTACCTCAGTTGGAAATGCAGAAATCACCCGTTTTCTGCGTCGCTCATGCTGGGAGCTGTAGACTGGAGCTGTTCATATTTGGCCATCTTTCTCCTCTTCTCTTTCTTTGTCTCTCCCTCCCTTTTCTTTTCCTTTACACTTTATTTGCTTGACACCAAGGCACCTCTCCTGTAGAAGGTGGGTTACTTTTGGTTCAGCCTTACCTGAGAGTTTAACTCTTTTGAATTCTACTTAATGTAGTGAGTCTCTTATTAGACTTTGGTAAGCCCTAAGTTTGAATTTCATACATTTTAAATCAGACTCCATAAGGGCTATAGTTTAATTTTGCTTCATTTGCCAAATGCCCACAGGGTAAAGATAGCTGTTAGTGCTTGGTCTGCTTCTTGGTTCTTGGTCTCTTTCAGAATTTAGAATTTGATTCCATAATTTTTTATTATCTTTTCAGTCTTTGATGGTTTTGAGAAGATTTTAAAATGTTTTATTTAGAATTTTTAGTTATTTTTAGTAGGAGGATTGGTCCAAATAACATACCTCATCATTTTCAGGAATGGAAATTTTCCTTTTAGAAAGTTTCTTTCATGCACACTGCTGTTAATTTTATGTGTCAACTTGGCTAGGTTGTAGTACCCAGATATTGGGTCAAACACCAGTCTACATAATGTTGTGAAGGCATTTTATGGCTGTGATTAACATTTAAATCAGCAGACTTTGAGTAAAGCAAATTACTCTCCATAATGTGGGTGGGCCTCATCCAATCAGTTGAAGGCCTTAAGAGAAAAAGGTTAGGGTTGTCCAAGGAAGTGGGAATTTTGCTTCCAGACTGCTTTTGGACTTGAGCTACAACATCCACTCTTTCCTGAGTCTCTAGCCTGCTGGTCAGCCCTAAAGATTTCAGAGTTGTCAGCCGCCACAATTGTGTAAGCCAGTTCCCTAAAATCTCTCTCTCTCTGCGTGTGTGTGTGTAGGTCTGTGTCTATATATATGTGCATATGAGTCTTTTGCACATATATACATACACCCCCCCATATATACACACACATACCCATCCTATTCTGTTTCTCTGGAGAATGCTTATTAGTATAATACTTATCAGAATGGCTAAAATAAAAACAATAGTGATAACAGCAAATGCTGGTGGAAATTTGGAGAAACTGTATTACTTGTACATTGCCAGTGGGAATGGAAAATGGTACAGCCACTCTGGAAAATAATGTGGCAGTTTCCTTTACAACTAAAAATGGACTCAATATTCACTCAACTCAACAATTTTACTCTTGGGCATTTATCTCTAAGGAATGAAAAATTATGGTCACAGAGAAATGTGTACATAAATGTTTATAGCACCTTTATTCATAATAGTCACAAACTGGAAACTACTAAAATGTTATTCAGTGGGTGAGTAGTTAAGTAAATAATACATTCATACCATGAAATACTACTAAACAATAAAAAGGAATGAATTACTGATACATGTAACAATCTGGATGAACCTTAAAAAAAAAGCTATAGGTTACATGATGTGTGATTCCATTTATGAGCACTCCTGAAACAACAAAATTACGGAGATAGATAACAGATTAGTATTTTCTCAGAGTTAAGGATGGGGGAAGAGAGTGGGTATGACCACAAAGAAGCTGCTTGAAGAAGCTTGTATTGATGCTAGAGTTCTGTATCTTAAATTGAGGTCATAGTTATATGAAGCTATAAATATGATAAACTTGCCAAAAGCATATATACACACAGACACATGCACACAAATAAGTACATGTATAACTGGTAAAGTGCTAATAAGCTCCGTGGATTGTACCAAAGTCAGATGCACATTTTTAATATTGTACTCTTGTTATACAAGATGTTAACATTTGCGGGGGTTATTGAGAGAATGGTGTATAGGACTTCACCGTACATTCTTTTGCAACTACCTGTGAATTGATCATTGTTTCATACTGAAAAGTTGAAAAGTTTCTTGCAGCCTGACTCATACATTTTCTGGGTTGAGAAAAATATTTAACTATCTTGGTTTTTAATAAAAGGCAATTTTTCCAGCCTTCGTCTTCCAACTATGTTGAGTTTAAAGATTGCATGTTACTATTCATATCATCTTTGCAAAGAAGCTTTATGTCAAGGCAAAGTTTAGGAAGCAGAATGTGTATCCCAGCTTTGGCATGAAGCAACTTGCCTGCAACATCATGAACCCAGCCTTTAGAAGATGGGTCTTTAGGGGAAGAAAATTTAGCCTTTGAGGGTACTCAGCTACCAGAAAAAGCTTCAACCATAGGGAAACAGAATAATACCATTTTTGCTAAGTGTTTTTTTGGTCAACATTAGAGTGGAGTGATGACACAACTGTTATTCAGTGCTGAAATTGGAGGATTATGGGATACAGGTTGTTATATTTTTATGGTAACTATGCTTTTACTTGAAAAACCTAGATAATTTTTTTTCAGTTAAGACCTTTTTACATTACAGGAAATAAATATTAATATGGAAAGCAACTTCAATACTGAGTCATCATCTACTTTTACTCTTCAAAGTTCTTCAGAGACATTGTTTTCTATTCAGCTATTAGATTTCAAAACAAGTTTACTGGAGGCATTAGAAGAATTGCGTATGAGAAGGGTAAGCTCCTTTTTAAAATGCTTTTGTTAAATAAGAAAACTTGATTTTGTTCAGTTTATTGTTTTTTAAAGAATAAAAAGCCTAAAAAATCCCTCTTGTTTAGAAATAAAATATATAGTCCAATTAATGAAGTAAAAGAGAATAGGACAGATTAAGTAAATGATCAGGGAATGGGAAATAAGAATTTGGAAACTAAAGCACAAAATAAAAGAAGAGTTTTCAGATTAAGTACTTGATAAGTCAGCTAGTATTTATTGAGTCCCTGGGAGTGCACAGATAGCACCCTCTTTAGACACATGGCTGATGAAAAATAATCGCTCTTGGGGAGATTACATTTTTGTTAAGGTTATTATATAGATGCCTATGAAATGATTAAATAATGAAACAAGGCAGTATATGATTAAGTGACAAAATAAATGTATGTAGTAAATATTCTGGGTTGAAAGAATCAAATATCTTTATTTAAAAAAGTGATAACTGTGATTTTTTCTTAAAGGATATGTCTAGTATAAAATTGTAAAAGACGAGGCAGGTGGATCACTTGAGGCCAGGAGTTCGAGACCAGCCTGGCCAACATGGTGAAACCCTGTCTCTACTAAAAATACAAAAAATTGGCTGGATATGGTGGCGCATGCTTGTAGTCCCAGCTGCTCAGGAGGCTGAGGCATAAGAATTGCTTGAACCCAGGAGGTGGAGGTTGCAGTGAGCCAAGATCACGCCACTGCACTACAGCCTGGGTGACGGAGCAAGACTCTATCTCAAGAAAAAAAAAAAAAAAAAAAAAAGGAAAAAATGTTGGTTTCAGCAGGATATCTATATTGTGCAAATCCCATTAAAAAGCATTTTATTTCTGAGACTTGTATGGGTCTAAATTTTAACTCTATATAGGATAGATTGGAGCTTGGAAGATTCTGGAGAGAAAAAAAAACCGTAAAACTATTGCAATAAGAATATAGAAATGAGTTCACTAGGACATATATATGACCATGAAGATAGAACAGAAGAGGCAGAAAGAAGAATCAATAGAATTTACTGACTTTCTGAAAATAAGCTATAAATGAGAGAAAAAGATCTGAAACAACATTTTTATTATATAATAATACAAATATTGTTCTAGGATTTTAAAATATTGAAATTTATTGTTACAATAACAAAATTTAAATACCACAGTGTTCATCCTATTTAAAGCTACTTATTATTGTAATAAAAGTCTGTTTTAAGATGAAATTCTGCTAAAAATGGTATTTTGGGTAAGTATTATAAAGAACTGTTTTTGTAAAATTAGCTTAAAATGTTATCTTTCCTAAGTGAAACAACTTCTGGTCACTATTTAAAACTTAGTATTCTGTTTTATTATGTTTTAAATTTTATACTTTGGTCTGTTTATATTTCCAACTTAAAAAATATGCTTCCTTTAAAAATTTTCTGAAAAATTTCAGATTAGAAAAGGAATAGCGTTTTTTTTTCTTTTATTACCCAAGAAAGCTTCATTTTAAAATTTAGCTTTCAAACTCTGTGCTTGTGCCTTCAACACTTTCACAAGGATTTTCTGCTCCTTGATGAAGAAAGCATGTTTGATCCTGTCATGGACACAATTAGCATACATGGAACCACCATAGGCTCTGCTGACACATTTTTTCAAGATAACCTCATAAGAACTTTAGGTCTCACAGCACAAACTCCTTGAAATCTACTTGGAGGCATGCCACGTGGAGATTTTGGTGCTTTCCTAACCTTCTTGGTATAAAGGTAAACAATTCTATTACCAGGGGTTTGGGACAGCCTAGTTTTGTTAGAGGCTGTATTGTAGGAAAGCCCATGATGATACGTCAAATGCTGGACCATTTTGAGTGCATCCAGATGCCATCCCTGGATGAAGAGGAAAATGTTTTTAATAATCAAATGTAAAAGTATATAATACTAGCAATCAAATTCCTCATTGAAAAGCGAGCTTTCTTCTTAAAAAGGGGAAAAAATCCCTTACTTTCATTAGAAAAAGACTGTTACTGTTTTTCCCATTTACCCTGATGGCAGTACTTGACCTGTATTCCTAGATTTCCCCCTCAACATTTTAGTAGGAAAATTTCAAACATACGTAATACTTGAAAGAACTTTACAGTGAACACCCATATACCCATTGTGGTAGACAGAATATGGCACCCAAGCATGTCCATGTCCTAATTTCAAGAACCTGTGAATATGTTACCTTATATGGCAAAAGGAATTTTGTAGGTGTGATTAAATTAAGCATTTTGAGATGGAGGGATTATGCTGGATTATTCGAATGGGCCCAGAGTACTCATAAGCATTCATATAAGAGGGAGACAGGAGAATCAGAGTCTGAGAAAGAGATGTGATAGTGGAACTAAAGGTTATAGTCGAAGAGAAAGCGATTGGAAGATGTTATGCTGCTAGCTTTGAAGATGGAGGAAGATGCTATGAACAAAGGAGCATATGTAAGTGGAAGCTGGAAGAAGCAAGGAAATGGATTCTCCCCCAGAGACTGTAGAAGGTATGCCGCCCTGCAGATACCTTGGACTTCTGACCTCCAGAACTGCAACAGAATAAATTTGAGTTGTTTTAAGCCACTAAGTTTGTTGTTATTTGTTACAGTAGTAATAGTAACCTAATGTACCTACTAATCAGATTCTATGCTTGATCTCATAGTATATCTATCTGTCATTGGTCTTATTTTTGGGATTCATTTCCAAATAAGTTGGAAATTATATGCTTCAGTATGTATATTATTAACTGGATTTTAATAATATTTGTTTATTTTTTCTTTCAATATAAAATTTATGTAGAATAAAATTCTTCACCCCTCTTCATCCAGAGGCAGCCCCTGTTCTATTTTTTTTCACTAAAGATTAGCTTATCTCTGTTCTAGATTTTTATATAAAGGGAATCATTCAGTATATTTTTTTGTGTAAGTTTTTTTTAACTCAGTGTAGTATTTTTGAGATTTATTCTTGTTGTGTGTGTTTGTAGTCAGTTCGTTTTTATCATTGAATAGTATCTATAATATAAATGTACCATAGTTTGTTGTTTTCATTAACATAGTTATGGATACCTAAGGGATTTTCAGTTGTTGGTTTTTATGAATACAGTTGCTATTCATATTGCTGTGCATATTCTTGTACCAGACATTTTGCAGGCATGTGTGACAAGTAAGAACAGATCTTATTCAGGAACTACTTATGAGATACTGATTTTGTCTCATGCCCTCCCAAATCTTTATTGCAAATTTTTAATACTTCTCCTTAATAGTTTCTGAAGAGATCTTTTTATTTAGCATTTAAAACAGAGTGCAAAAAAGATTAAGATACAATTAAAAATGAATAATTATATTTAGTTTTTGAAGATAAAAAAGTAGAATTAAAACACTTTACTGTTAAGCCTGGATGGGACTGATTCTTAGGTTCTTGTATCGTTCGGAAGATATAAAGATACTGACCAACTACAGATATTCTTCAGTTAAGTAGGAATATTAAAATTTTAAGGGTAATGACTAAATAAATAGAAATAGGCTTTACATCTTCCCAAATGGTAGACAGAAAATATACAATTGTAATAAATTATCTTGGACTTGACGTTGTAAATAACCTTTAAAAGGATATATATAGATATAGATATATATGGAGATATATATATAGATATATATGGAGAGATATATATAGATATATATGGAGATATATATAGATATATATAGATATATAGAGATATATATAGATATATATATGGAGATATATATACACATATATATGGAGATATATATACACACATATATGGAGATATATATACACACATATATATGGAGATATATATATACACATATATATATGGAGATATATATATATACACACATATATATATATATATTTTGAGATGGAGTCTTGCTTTGTCACCCAGGCTGGAGAGCAGTGGCACGATCTCAGCTCACTGCAACCTCCGCCTCCTGGGTTCAAACGATTCTCCTGCCTCAGCCTCCTGAGTAGCTGGGATTACAGGCATGCACCACCACGCCCTGCTAATTTTTGTATTTTTAGTAGAGACAGGGTTTCACCATGTTGGCCAGGCTGGCCTCGATCTCCTGACCTCGTGATCCACCCACCTCAGCCTCCCAAAGTGCTGGGATTACACGGGTGAGCCACCATGCCTGGCCTCTGAAAGGATAATTTAAGGTCTTAATTATTTTCCTAAGCTTTTATCCTGATAAAAAATGTCGAAGCCGGCTGGGTGCGGTGACTCACACCTGTAATCCCAGCACTTTGGGAGGCTGAGGTGGGTGGATCACGAGGTCAGGAGATCGAGGCCAGCCTGGCCAACATGGTGAAACCCTGTCTCTACTAAAAATACAAAAATTAGCTGGGCATGGTGATGGGTGCCTGTAATCCCAGCTACGTGGGAGGTTGAGGCAGGAGAATCGCTTGAATCCGGGAGACAGAGGTTGCAGTGAGCCAAGATCGTGCCATTGTGCTCCAGCCTGGGTGACAGAGCAAGATTCTGTCTCAGAAAAAAAAAAAAAAAAAAAAAAAAGTTGAAGCCATCTTCTGTGTACTCTGGAAACTGGTCCAGCTAATTGACATTCCTGGAATTCAATGCTAAAAAGTCTGTTAATGGTAAACTCTTTTAGCCTTTCCTTTTTCTTTTTCCAGAAAAATGTCTTTATTTTGCCATGAAATTGTAGATTACATTTGTGTTCTGTCAGTATTTTAAAGAGATTTTGTTGAGTTCTTTTGCTGCTATTTAGAAGTTTTCTGTCAATTGAATTTTTCCTCTAGGTAATCCATCATTTCTATTTGCTCTTAAGATCTGTTTGTCATTGATGATCTTTATTTTTAATGTGTCTATGTGTGGATTTATCTATATTTTTAGAGACTCATTTTGATGTCTGAATGTTATGAAAAACTTCAGCTGTGGTTTTTTTGAGTATTGCCCCTTATTTTCTCTATTATCTTTTTCTTGAACCCCAAATAGACAGCATATTGGCCCATGTCATTTATCCTTTCTGACTCTTAACTCTCTTATATTTCTTCCTATTTGCCTCTGTGTACTGAGTTCTGTGTAATTCATTTTGTTGTTTTCTAATTGTCTCTTCAGATGTTTTTACCTGCTATCTAACCTTGCTTAGAGTTTTTAATTTCAATGATTACCTTTTTCATTTCTAGAGTTTCCTTCAAAGGATCCCCAAATTTAATACAGTGCTAATCAAAACCTAATGCAGTGGTTTTTAGAGCTTGGTAGGATGATTCTAAAGTTATATATTTAAGAAAAATGCATGAGAATAGCCAATAACATTTTCAAAAGAGAAGAATGAAGTTCTACTTGCTCTAGCAGATATTAAACCATGTTCAAATGCTGTAATAATTTAAAATGTGACATAGTTGCAGGAATACATAAATCGTTAAAAAGATAAGTCAATTCAATGGGTGAAAAGAACAATAGTCAGTAAGTGGTATTAGGAGCATTCATACATACCTTATACACAAAAATAAAACCCAGGGCTGGATGTGGTGCCTCACACCTGTAATCCTAGCACTTTGGTAGGCTGAGGTGGGAGGATCACTTGAAGCCAGAAGTTTGAAAACAACCTGGGCAACATGATGTGACCCTATCTCAACAAAAAATCTTAAGAAATTTTATTTGGGACCCAGGCGTGGTGGCTCACACCTGTAATCCTAGCACTTTGGGAGGCTGAGGTGGGCTAATCACTTGAGGTCAGGAGTTCGAGACCAGCCTGGCCAACATGGTGAAGCCCCATCTCTATTAAAGATACAAAAAATGAGCTGGGCATGGTGATGGGTGCTTGTAATCCCAGCTACTCGGGAGGCTGAGGCAGAAGAATCACTTGAACCCAGGAGGTGGAGGTTGCAGTAAGCCAAGATCACGTCACTGCACTCCAGCCTGGGCTAAAGAGTGAGACTCTGTCTCAAAAAAAAAGAAAACAAAATTTTAGCTGGGTGTGGTGATGCATGCCTGTAGTCCCAGCTACTTGGAAGGCTGAGGTAGGAGGATCACTTGCCAGAAGGTCAAGGCTGCAGTGAGCTTGTTTGTGTCACTGCACTGCAGCCTGGGTGACACGGCAAGAGCTTGTCTCAAAAAAAAAAAAAAAAAAAAAGCAGAAAAGAAAAACTAAATGCAAAGAAAAACACTATACAAATACTAGAAAACATAAGAAACAATTCTTATATTCTTGGGCATAGAGATTATCCTTCATAAAGGAAAAGATGGCTGGATATGATGACTAGATTCTTAGCTCTTACAGGATAATAGCCATCATAAAGTTAAAAAAAAGTGACTGGCCAGGCACAGTGGCTCATACCTGTAATTCCAGTGCTTTGGGAGGCTGAGGTGGGAGGATCAATCACTTGAGGCCAGGAGTTGGAGGCCAGCCTGGGCAATATAATGAGACCCTTTCTCTACAAGAAAAATTTTTAATTAGTTGGACATGATGGCATGTGCCCATAGTCCTAGCTACCTGGGCAGGAGGCTGAGGCAGGAGGATCACTTAATCCCAGCAGTTCGGGGTTACAGTGAGCTGTGATTGTACCACTGCAGTCCAGCATGGATGACAAGCAAGACTTTGTCTCTTAAAAAAAAAAGTGATGCAGAGAAAATATTTGCAACATGCAAAATAATAAAAAAATCAATATCTTATTTACAAAATATTCCAAATCAAAACAACCCAACAGAAAAATGAACAGGATGAAGAAATACAAGTAATCATAAAATGTACAAAAATATGCTTAACTTTACTACTAATAAAATAAATGCAGATTAAAACAAAAATGAGATAATCAGTTTTTGATTCCCAGATTGGAAAAATACTTAGATTGATGATTTCCAGCATTGGCTGGAGTTTTCAGGAATGAGTACGACTGTATTTTTTCCTTTTTGATGTAAATTAATATAGATAATGGATAGAAATTCAGTTTTATCTGTTTAAACTGGAATTTAAAATTTCACGATCATTAAGTCTGAACAGTTTATATTTTTATCTAGGATAATTTTTTGTTTGAGCTTACTTGGGCAAATATTTTGCTACAGTGATATTTACTATACTGTTGTAATGGGAAAAATTATAAACAGTCTAAATATCTGTGAACAGGCAGTAAATAAATGATGCTGTTATATTTGTGGCTCCCAATGAACCATATTTCATGTCCTTGAGTAGAGCACTCCCACATTAACTTAGCCCAGGTCATGTGACTTTCTTGGCCAACGAAATATTAGCAAGCATGTTACTAAGCAGAGGCTTGGTAAGTACTCTCACACTGGGGCTTTTTCTCTTAGAACAGATCCTCTTGGAAGCCAGAGCTATGTCATAAAGTTCAAAATAGATTATTTAATTATGAGAAGCTACATGGGGAAAGACACTGGAGTGTGAGCGGAAGTCACTGTCATTTCAGCCCTAGCCAAGCTACCATATAAATGCTTCTGCATGAATGACCTTATCCATAGCATGTGAAGCAGACCTGTCTTGCTAAGCCCGATCATTGTACAGAATTGTGAGACCTAATAAAATATTGTTTTAAATTACTAAGTTTTGAGGGTGGGGGCAAGATGGCCAAATAGAAGATTCTACCAATTGTCCTTCCTGCAGGAACACCAAATTTGACAACTACACAAAAAAGCACCTTCATACAGACCAAAAATGAAGTGATCACAGTACCTGGTTTTAACTTCATATTGCTGAAAGAGGCACTGAAGGGAGTTGGAAAGACAGTCTTGAATCTCCAACTCCACCCCTCCCCCAGCCCCTGCAGTGGCCACATGATGTGGAGAAACAATCTGTGCGGTTCAAGGAGAGTGCAGCAATTGTGGGAACTCAGTGCTGCCAACACCAGGCGGAACTCAGCTGGTGTCTATGGGGGGTGCATTCAGGCTAGCCCTAGCCAGAGGCGAATGACCCATCCCAGTGGTTTGAACTTGAGTTTCAGCAAGCCTTGCCGCTGGGGAGTTTCCAAATAACACCAATCTAGGCCACAAGGACTACACTTCCTAGGCAAGTCCTAGTGCTGTACTGGTCTCAGAGCCAGTGGACTTGGACTGGTCTCGGAGCCATTGGAGAGAGTATGCGACCCAGTGACACACCAGTCGGGGTGGCAAAGGGAGTGCTTATGCCACCCCTCTTCAACCCCAGGCAGTGCAGTGTACAGCTCCCAAAGAGACTCCTTCCTGCTTGAAGAGAGGAGAGGGAAGAGGTAAGAGGATTTTGTTTTGCAACTTGGATACCAGCTTTGCCACAGTAGGATAGGGCACTGGGCAGAGTTATCAGGCTCCCATTCCAGGCCCTAACTCCCAGACAACATTTCTAGACACATCCTGGATTAGACAGGCAACCTGCTGCCTTGAAGGGAAGGATTCAGTTCTGGCAGGATTCACTACCTGCTAACTTAAGAGCCCTTGGGCCTTGAATAATCGGCAGCAATAACCAGGTAGTACATGCTGTGGTCCTTGGGCGAGACTCAGACATGCTGGCTTCAGGTGTGATCCAGCATATTCACAGCTATGGTGGCTATGAGGAGAGACCCCTTCCACTTGAGAAAAGGAGGGGGAAGAATAAAGGGAACTTTTCTTGCAGCTTAGGTACCAGCTCGGCCACAGTGGGGAAGAGCACCAAGTGGGCTCTAGGGGTTCCCAATTCCAGGCATTGGCTCATGGACAGCATCTCTGGACCTACCCTGGGCCAGAGGGGAGCCCACTGTCCTGAAGGGTGTGTCCTGGCCTGGACTTAGGCCTTAAGTGAACATCAGTGGTACCCTGTCAATACTCCCTGTTGGCTGTGGTGGTGGTGGCCATGGGGAGAGATTCCTCTGCTTTGGGAAAGTTGAGGGAAGAACGGGAAGAACCTTGTCTTGTGGTTTTGGTGCCAGCTTAGCCACAGTTGAATAGAGCACCAGGTGGATTTCTTAGGTTTTTGACTCTGGGCCCTGGCTCCTGGATGGCATGGACCTGCCTAGAGCTCAGGGAGAGTCACTTCCCTGAAAAGAAGGATACAAGACTGCCTGGCTTTGCCACCTGGTGATTGTAGATCCCTAAGGCCTTGAGTGCACACTGGTGGTAGTCAGGTAGTGGCTATAGCAGGCCTTGGGTAAGACCCAGTGCTGTACTGGGTTCAGGTCTGACCCAGTGCAGTCCCAGTGGTGGTCGTCACAGGGGTGCTTGTGTCACCTGTCCCCCAACTCCAGGAAGCTCAGCACAGAGAGATAATCCATTTATTTGGTAGAAAGTGAGAGTAGAGGCCAGGAGCGTTGGCTCACGCCTGTAATCCCAGCATTTTGGGAGGCTGAGGCAGGCGGATCACGAGGTCAGGAGTTTGAGACCAGGCTGGCCAACACAGTGAAACCCCGTCCCTACTAAAAATACAAAAAATTAGCCGGGCGTAGTGGTCGGTGCCTGTAATCCCAGCTACTTGGGAGACTGAGGCAGGAGAATGGCTTGGACCCGGGAGGTGGAGGTTGTGGTGAGCCAAGATTGTGCCATTGCACTCCAGCCTGGGCGACAGAGCGAGACTCCGTCTCAAAAAAAAAAAGAAAAAAAAAAGTAAGAGGAGAGAATGAGTCCCTGCTTGGTAATTCAGATAATTCTTCTGGATCTTATCCAAGACCACCAAGGCAATACTTCTGAGTCTACAAGAACTACATCGTTACTGGGCTTGTGGTGCCCCCTAGTGCAGATGCGGTTGCAGTGACAAAAAACTTAGATCACAACACTCAGGTCCCTTCAAATACCTGGAAAGCCTTCCCAAGAAGGATGGGTACAAAAAGGCCAGACTGTGAAGACTACAAAAAATACCCCACTCTTCAATGCCCAGACACTGACGAACACTCACAAGCATCAAGACCATCCAGAAAAACATACCTCACCAAACAAACTAATAAGGCAACAGGGACCAGTCCCAGAGAAACAGAGACATGTGAACTTTCAGAGAAGTCAAAATAGCTGTTTTGAGGAAGCTCAAAGAAATTCAGGATAACACAGAAGAATTTAGAATTCTGCCAAATAAATTTAATAAAGAGATTGAAATAAAAAAGAGTCAAGCAGAAATTCTGGAATTGAAAAATGCAATTGACATACTGAAGAATGCATCAGAGTCTCATAATAGCAGAATTGATCAAGCAGAAGAAAGAATTAGTGAGCTTGAAGACAGGCTGTTTGAAAATATAGTCAGAGAAAAAAGAAACACACATACAAAATCGAGAAAATAGCCTCAAAAGGGCAAATCTAAGTGTTTTTGGCCTTAAAGAGGATGTAGAGAGAGAGAGGAGTAGAAAGTTTATTCAATGGGATAATAACAGAGAACTTCCCAAACCTTTAGAAAAATATCAATATTCAAATACAAGAAGGTTATAGAAAACCATACAGATGTAACCCAAAGAAGACTACCTTGAGGCATTTAATAATCACACTCCCAAAGGTCAAGGATAAAGAAAGATTCCTAAAAGCATCAAGATAAAAGAAACAAATAACATACATGGAGCTCCAATACATCTGGCAGCAGACTTTTCAGTGGAAACCTTACAGGCCAGGACATATTTATAGTGCTGAAGGAAAAAAGCTTTTACCCTAGAATAGTATGTACAGTGAAAATATCCTTCAAACATGAAGGAGAAATAAAGACTTACCCAGATAAGTAAAAGCTGAGGGATTTCATTAACACCAGACCTGTCCTACAAGAAATGCTAAAGAGAAGTCTTCATTCCAAAAGAAAAGGATGTTAATCAGTGATAAGAAATCATCTGAAGGTAAAACTCACTGGTAATAGTAGGTACACAGAAAAACACAGAATATTATAACACTGTAAGTGTGATGTGTAAACTACTTATATCTTAAGTAGAAAGATGAAAAGATGAACCAATTAAAAATAATAACTACAACAGCTTTTCAAGACATAGTATAATAAGATATGAATGGAAACAACAAAAATGTAAAAAGTGAGGAGACAAAGTTAAATTATTGAGTTTTTATAAGTTTTCTTTTGCTTGTTTGGTAATTAGCTTGTTTGTTTATGCAATCAGTATTAATTTGTTATCACTTTAAAATAATGGGTTAAAGATAGTATTTGCAAGCCTAATGGTAACCTCAAATTGAAAACCATACAAGAGATGCACAAAAATAAAAAGCAAGGAATTAAAAAATACCACCAGAGAAAAATCACCTTCACTGAAAGAAAGACAGGAAGGAAGAAAAAAGGAAAACCACAAAACAACCAGAAAAAAAAAAAATAACAAAATGATGAGAGATAGTCCTCACTTATCAATAATAACATTGAATGTAAATGGACTAAATTCTCCAATAAGAACATGTAGGGTGGGTGGCTTCCAAGATGGCTGAATAGGAACAGCTTCGGTCTACAGCTCCCAGGGAGACTGATGCAGAAGATGGGTGATTTCTGCATTTCCAACTGAGATACCTGGTTTATCTCGTTGGGACTGGTTGGACAGTGGGTGCAGCCCATGGAGGGCGAGCTGAAGCAGAGCGGGGTGTCGCCTCACCCAGAAAGCGCAAGAGGTCAGGGGATTTCCCTTTCCTAGCCAAGGGAAGATGTGACTGTACCTGGAGGAACAGTACACTCCTGTGCAAATACTGCGCTTTACCACGGTCTTCGCAACTGGCTGACCAGGAGATTCCCTCCTGTGCCTGTCTCGGCAGGTCCAACGCCCATGGAGCCTTGCTTGCTTGCTAGTGCAGCAGTCTGAGATTGACCTGGGATGCTGAAATTTGGCAGGGGGAGGGGCATCTGCCATTGCTGAGGCTTGAGTAGGTGGTTCTGTGCTCACCGTTTAAACAAAGCAGCAAGGAAGCTTGAACTGGGTGGAGCCAACTGCAGCTTAGCAAGGCCTACTGCCTCTCTAGATTCCACCTCTGGTGGCAGGGCATATCTGAACAAAAGGCAGCAGATAGCTTCTCCAGACTTAAACATCCCTGCCTGACAGCTCTGAAGACATCATTGGTTCCGCCAGCATGGTGTTCAAGCTCTGATGACAGACAGACTGCCTCAAATGGGTCCCTGACCCCCTTTAGCCTGACTGGGAGATCTCCCAGTAGGGACCAACAGACACCTCATATAGGCAGGTGCCCCTCCCTCTGGGACGAAGCTTCCAGAGGAAGGATCAGAGAGCAATATTTGCTGTTCTGCAGCCTCCACTGGTGATACCCAGGCAAACAGGGTCTGGAGTGGACCTCCAGCGAACTCCAACAGACCTGCAGCTGAGGAGACAGTCTGTTAGAAGGAAAACTAACAAACAGAAAGGAATAGCATGAACATCAACAAAAAGGACATTCACACCAAAACACCATCCATAGGTCACCAACATCAAAGACCAAAGGTAGATAAAACCACAAAGATGGGGAGAAACCAGAGCAGAAAGGCTGAGAATTCCAAAAACCAGAATGCCTCTTCTCCTCCAAAGGAACACAACTCCTCGCCAGCAAGGGAACAAAATTGGACAGAGAATGAGTTTGACAAGTCGACAGAAGTAGGCTTCAGAAGGCCAGTAATAACAAACTTCTCCGAGCTAAAGGAGCATGTTCTGACCCATTGCAAGGAAGCAAAAAACCTTGAAAAGTTAGACAAATGGCTAACTAGAATAACCAGTGTAGAGAAGAGCTTAAGTGACCTGATGGAGCTGAAAACTACAGTACGAGAACTTCGTGAAGCATACACAAGCTTGAGTAGCCAATACGATCAAGCTGAAGAAAGGATATCAGTGATTGAAGATCAAATTAATGAAATAAAGTGAGAAAACAAGATTAGAGAAAAAAGAATGAAAAGAAATGAACAAAGCCTCCAAGAAATATGAGACTATGTGAAAAGACCAAATCTACGTTTGGTGTACCTGAAAGTGACAGGAAGAATGGAAACAAGTTAGAAAACACTCTTCAGGATATTATCCTGGAGAACTTCCCCAACCTAGCAAGGCAGGCCAACATTCAAATTCAGAAAATACAGAGAACACCACAAAGATACTCCTTGAGAAGAGCATCCCCAAGACACGTAACTGTCAAATTCACCAAGGTTGAAATGAAGGAAAAAATGTTAAGGGCAGCCGGAAAGAAAGGTTGGGTTACCCACAAAGGGAAGCCCATCAGACTAACAGCGGATCTCTCAGCAGAAACTCTACAAGCCAGAAGAGAGTGGGGGCAAATATTCAACATTCTTAAAGAAAAGAATTTTCAACCCAGAATTTCATATCCAGCCAAACTGAGCTTCATAAGTGAAGGAGAAATAAAATCCTTTACAAACAAGCAAATGCTGAGAGATTTTGTCACCACCAGGCCTGCCTTACAAGAGCTCCTGAAGGAAGCACTAAACATAGAAAGGAACAAACGGTACTAGTCCCTGCAAAAACATGCCAAATTGTAAAGACCATCAATGCTATGAAGAAACTACATCAATTAATGGGCAAAATAACCAGCTAGCATTATAATGACAGAATCAAATTCACACATAACTGCATTAACCTTAAATGTAAATGGGCTAAATGCCCAAACTAAAAGACACAGACTGGCAAACTGGATAAAGAGTCAAGACCCATCAGTGTGTTGTATTCAAGAGACCCACCTCACATGCAGAGACACACATAGGCTCAAAATAAAGGGATGGAGGAGGATATACCAAGCAAATGGAAAGCAAAAACAAAAACAAAAACAAAACAAACCCCCCCCCCCCCAAAAAAAAAAAAAACAAACCAGGGGTTGCAATCCTGGACTTTAAACAAAGATCAGAAGAGACAAAGAAGGCCATTACATAATGGTAAAGGGATCAATTCAACAAGAAGAGCTAACTATCCTAAATATATATGCACCCAATACAGGAGCACCCAGATTCATAAACCAAGTTCTTAGAGACCTACAAAGAGACTTAGACTCCCACACAATAATAGTGGGAGACTTTAACACCCCAATGTCAATATTAGATCAATGAGGCAAAAAATTAACAAGGATATCCAGGACTTGAACACAGCTCTGCACCAAGCAGACCTAATAGATATCTACAGAACTCTCCACCCCAAATAAACAGAATATACATTCTTCTTGGCACCACATCGCACTTATTCTAAAATTGACCACATAATTGGAAGTAAAACACCCTCAGCAAATGTAAAAGAACAGAAATCACAACAAACTGTCTCTCAGACCACAGGGCAATCAAATTAGAACTCAGGATTAAGAAACTCACTCAAAACTGCTCAACTACATGGAAACTGAACAACCTGCTCCTGAATGACTACTGGGTCCATAACGAAATGAAGGCAGAAATAAAGATGTTCTTTGAAACCAATGAGAACAAAGACGCAATGTACCAGAGTCTTTTGGACACATTTAAAGCAGTGGATAGAGGGAAATTTATATCACTAAATGCCCACAAGATAAAGCAGGAAAGATCTAAAATTGACACCCTAACATCACAATTAAAAGAACTAGAGAAGCAGGAGCAAACAAATTCAAAATCTAGCAGAAGACAAGAAATAACTAAGATCAGAGAAGAACTGAAGGAGATAGAGATACAAAAAACCCTTCAAAAAATTAATGAATCCAGGAGCTGGTTTTTTGAAAAGATCAACAAAGTAGATAGACTGCTAGCAAGACTAATAAAGAAGAAAAGAGAGAAGAATCAAATAGTCGCAATAAAAAGTGATAAAGGGGATATGACGACTGATCCCACAGAAATACAAACTACTGTCAGAGAATACTATAAACACCTATACGCATATAAACTAGAAAATCTAGAAGAAATGGGTAAATTCCTGGACACATACACCCTTCCAAGACTAAACCAGGAAGAAGTTGATCTCTGAATAGACCAATAACAGATTCTGAAATTAAGGCAATAATTAATGGACTACCAACCAAAGAAAGTCCAGGACCAGACGGATTCACAGCCGAATTCTACCAGAGGTACAAAGAGGAGCTGGTACCATTCCTTCTGAAACTATTCCGATAGAAAAAGAAGGAATCCTCCCTAAATCATTTTATGAGGCCAGCATCATTCTGATACCAAAGCCTGGCAGAGACACAATAAAAAGAGAGAATTTTAGGCCAATATCCCTGATGAACATCAATGCGAAAATCCTCAATAAAATACTGGCAAACCAAATCCAGCAGCACATCAAAAAGCTTATCTACCACGATCAAGTTGTCTTCATCCCTGGGATGCAAGGCTGGTTCAACATATGCATATCAATAAATGTAATCTATCACATAAACAGAACAAATGACATAAACCACATGATTATCTCAAGAGATGCAGAAAAGGCCTTTGACAAAATTCAACAGCCTTTCATGCTAAACACTCTTAATAAACTAGGTATCAATGGAACGTATCTCAAAATAATTAGAGCTATTTAGGACAAACCCACAGCCAATATCATACTGAATGGGCAAAGACTGGAAGCATTCCCTTTGAAAACTGGCATAAGACAAGGATGCCCTCTCTCACCACTCCTATTCAACACAGTATTGGAAGTTCTGGCCACGGCAATCAGGCAAGAGAGAGAAATAAAGGGTATTCAAATAGGAAGAGAGGAAGTCAAATTGTCTCTGTTTGCAGATGGCATGATTGTATATTTAGAAAACCCCATCATCTCAGCCCCAAATCTCCTTAAGCTGATAAGCAACTTCAGCAAAGTCTCAGGATACAAAATCAATGTGCAAAAATCACAAGCATTCCTATACACCAATAACAGACAAACAGAGAGCCAAGTCATGAGTGAACTCCCATTCACAATTACTACAAAGAGAATAAAATACCTAGGAATCCAACTTACAAGGGATGTGAAGGACCTCTTCAAGGAGAACTACAAACCACTGTTCAAGGAAATAAGAGAGGACACAAACAAATGGAAAAACAAACACTCTGTACACTGCTTTAAATGTGTCCCAGAGATTCTGGTACATTGTTTCTTTGTTCTCACTGGTTTCAAAGAACATCTTTATTTCTGCCTTCATTTCGTTATTTACCCAGCAGTCATTCAGGAGCAGGTTGTTCCATGTAGTTGTGTGGACCTACACACAACTGTAGTTTGAGTGAGTTTGAGTGAGTTTCTTAATCCTGAGTTCTAATGTGATTGCACTATGGTCTGAGAGACAGTTTGTTGTGATTTCTATTCTTTTACATGCTCATGGATAGGAAGAATCAATATTGTGAAAATGGCCTTACTGCCCAAAGTAATTTATAGATTCAATGCTGTCCCCATCAGGCTACCACTGACCTTTTCACAGAATTGGAAAAAACTACTTTAAAGTTCATATGGAACCAAAAAAGAGCCCGCATTGACAAGACAATCCTGGGCAAGAAGAACAAAGCTGGAGGCATCATGCTACCTGACTTCAAACTATACTACAAGGCTACAGTAACCAAAACAGCATGGTACTGGTACCAAAACAGATATATAGACCAATGGAACAGAATGGAGGCCTCAGAAATAACACCACACATCTACCACCATCTGATCTTTGACAAACCTGACACACATAAGCGATGGGGAAAAGATTCTCTATTTAATAAATAGTGTTGGGAAAACTGGCTAGCCATATGCAGAAAACTGAAACTGGACCCCTTCCTTACACCTTATACAAAAATCAACTCAAGATGGATCAAAGACTTAAATGTAAGACCGAGGACCATAAAAATCCTGGAAGAAAACCTGGGCAATACCATTCAGGACATAGGCGTGGGCAAAGACTTTATGTCTAAAACACCAAAAGCAATGGCAACAAAAGCCAACATTGACAAATGGGATCTAATTAAACTAAAGAACTTCTGCACAGCAAAAGAAAGTATCATCAGAGTGAACAGGCAACCTACAGAATGGGAGAAAATTTTTGCAATCTACTCATCTGACAAAGGGCTAATATCCAGAATCTACAAAGAACTCAAACAAATATACAAGAAAAAAGCAAACAACCCCATCAAAAAATGAGCAAAGGATGTGAACAGACACTTCTCAAAAGAAGACATTTATGCAGCCAAGAGACCTATGAAAATATGCTCATCATTGCTGGTCATTAGAGAAATGCAAATCAAAGCCACAGTGAGATACAATCTCATGCCAGTTAGAATGGTGATCATTAAAAAGTCAGAAAACAGCAGATGCTGGAGAGGTTGTAGAGAAATAGGAATGCTTTCACATTGTTGGTGGGAGTGTAAATTAGTTCAACCATTGTGGAAGACAGTGTGGCGATTCCTCAAGGATCTAGAACTAGAAATACATTTGACCCAGCCATGCCATTACTGCGCATATACCCAAAGGATTATAAATCATGCTGCTGTAAAGACACATGCACACGTATGTTTATTGCGGCACTATTCACAATAGCAAAGACTTGGAACCAACCCAGATGTCCATCAATGATAGACTGGATTAAGAAAATGTGGCACATATACACCATGGAATACTATGCAGCCATAAGAAAGGATGAGTTCATGTCCTTTGTAGGGACATGGATGAAGCTGGAAACCATCATTCTCAGCAAACTATCACAAGATCAGAAAACCAAACACCACATGTTCTCACTCATAAGTGGGGGTAGAACAATGAGAACACATGGACACAGGGAGAGGAACATCACACACAGGGGCCTGTGGGGGGTGGGTGACTAGGGGAGGGATAACATTAGGAGAAATACCTAATGTACGTGACAGGTTGATGGGTGCAGGAAACCACCATGGCATCTGAATACCTATGTAACAGAACTGCACATTCTGCACATGTAACCCAGAATTTAAAGTATATATAAATATATATTATATATAAATACATAAAGAACATGTAGAGTGGCTGAATAGATTAGAAAAAAAGACTCAACAATCTGTTACCTACAAGAGACACACTTTACCTATAAAGTCACACATAGACTAAAAATAAGGAATGAAAAAGATATTCCATGCAAATGGAAACCAAAAAAGAGCAGGAGTAGCTATATTTATATCAGACAAAATAGTTTTTGTTTTGAGAAAACAAAGAAGGTGTTTTGAGGGACAAAGAAGGTCATTATATAATGATAAAGGAGTCAAGTCAGAAAGAGGATATAACAGTTGTAAAAATATATGCATTAACACTGGAGCACCCGTATGTTTAAAACAAATGTTACTAGAGCTAAAGAGAGAGATAGACTTTCATACAATAATAGTTGGAGACTTCAACACTCCACTTTCAACATTGGACAGATCATCCAGACAGAAAGTCAACAAAGAGACACTGGACTTAATCTGTACTGTAGACCAAGTGAACCTAATAGGTACTTATAGAACATTTCATCCAATAGCTGCAGAATACAAATTATTCTCCTCAGCACATGGATCATTCTCAAGGTTAGACCATATGTTAGGCCACAAAACAAGTCTTAAAACATTTAAAAAATTGAAATAATATCAAGTATTTTCTTTGACAACAATGGCATAAAACTGGAAATCAATAATGAGGAATTTTGGAAAGTATGCAAACAATGGAAATTAAACAGTATGCTCCTGAACAGTTGGTCAATGAAGAGATCAAGAAGGAAATTGAAAAATGTCTTGAAACAAACGATAATGGAAACACAACATACCAAAACCTATGGGATACAGCAAAATCAATAGTAAGATGGAATTTTATAGCTGTGAGTGTCTACATCAAAAAAGAAGAAAAACTTCAAATAAACAACCTAATTATACATCTTAAGGAACTAGAAAAGCAAGAGCAAACCAAACCCAAATTTAGTAGAAGAAAAGAAATGATAAAGATCAGAGCAGAAATAAATGAAACAAGAAAAACAATACAAAAAACAACAGAAAGTTCTTTTTTTGAAAAAATAAAATTGACAAACTGTTATCCAGACTAAGAAAACAAGAGAAAAGACCCAAATAAATAAAATCAGAGATGAAAAAGGAGACATCACAACTGATACTGCAGAAATTTAAAGGATCTTTAGAGGCTATGAGCAGCTATATGCCAATAAATTGGAAAACCTAGAAGAAATGGATAAATTTCTAGACACATATAACCTACCAAGATTAAACTATGAAGAAATCCAAAACCTGAAGAGACCAATAACAAGTAATGAGGCAGAAGCTGTAGTAAAAAGTATCCCAGCAAAGAAAAAGCCTGGGACCCAATGGCTTCACTGTGGAATTTTATCAACCATTTAAAGAAGAACTAATACCAATTCTACTCAAACTATTCCAAAAAAAAGTAGAGGCAGAAGGAATACCTCCATAATCATTCTACAAGGCCATTATTACACTGATACCAAACCAGACAAAGACACATTACAAAAAAAAAAGAAAGAAAAAGAAAACTACAGGCTAATATCTCTGATGAACATTGATACAAAAATTCTCAACAAAATACTAGCAAACAGCATTCAACAACAGATTAAAAGTATCATTTATCATGACCAAGTGGGATTTATCACAGGGATCCAAGGATGTTTCCACATATGCAAATCAATGTGATATAGCCTATCAACAGAATGAAGGACAAACATATAATTATTCCAATTTATTCTGAGAAAACATTTGATAAAATTCAACGTCCCTTCATAATTAAAAACCCTCAAAAACTGGATATAAAAGGAGCATACCTCAATACAGTAAAAGCCATATATGATAGACCCAGAGCTAGTATTATACTGAATGGGAAGAAACTGAAACTTTTCCTCTAAAATCTGGAACATGACAAGGATGCCCACTGTTATTCAACATAATACTGGAAGCCCTAGCTAGAGCAATCAGACAAGAATAAATAAAGGGCATCCAAATTGGAAAGGATGAATTCAAATTATCCTCGTTTGCAGATGATATGATCTTCTATTTGGAAAAACCTAAAGATTCCACCAAAAACTATTAGAACTGATAAACATATTCAGTAAAGTTGCAGAATACAAAATCATCATACAAAAACCAGTAGCATTTCCATATGCCAACAGCAAGCAATCTGAAAAAGAAGTCAAGAGAGTAATCTCATTTACAATAGCTACAAATAAAGTTAAATATCTAAGGAATAACTTAATCAAAGAATTGAATGCTCTCTACAATGAAAACTATAAAACATTGGTGAAAGAGATGGAAGAGAACACAAAAAATAATGGAAAGATATTCCATGTTCATGGTTTGGAAGAATCAATATTGTTCAAATGCCCATACTACCCACAGCAATCTACAAATTTAAAGCAATGCCAATGAAAATATTAATGGCATTCTTCAGAGAAATAGAAAAAAAAATTCTAAAATTTATATGGAACCACGAAAGACCCAGACTAGCCAAAGCTATCCTGAGCAAAAAGAACAGAACTGCAGGAATCACATTGCCTGACTTCAAATTATACTACAGAACTATGGTAACCAAAACAGCATGGTACTGGCATTAAAAACAAACACATAGACCAATGCAACAGAATAGAGAACCCAGAAACAAAGTCACACACCTATAGTGAACTCATTTTCAACAAAGGTGCCAAGAACATACATTGAGGAATGACTGTTCAATAAATGGTGCTGAAAAACCTGGATATACATGTGCGGAAGAATGAAAGTAGACCACTGTGTTTCCATATACAAAAACAAAACCAAAATGGACTAAAGACTTAAATCTAAAACCTCAAGCCATGAAATTACTAAAAGAAAATATTGGGGGAAACTCTCCAGGACATTGGACTGGGCAAAGATTTCTTGAGTCATACCCCACAAGCACAGGAACCAAAGCAAAAATGGACAAATGGGATCACATCAAGCTGAAAAGCTTCTGCACAGCAAAAGAAACAATCAACAAAGTGAAGAGAAAACTCACAGAACGGGAGAAAATATTTGCAAATGATCAATCTGACAAGGGATTAATAACCAAAATACATAAAGAGCTCAAACATCTATATAGGAAAAAATCTAACAATCCAATTTAAAAATGGGCAAAAGATCTGAATATTTCTCAAAAGAAGACATACAAATCGCACACAGATATATGAAAAGATGTTCAACATCACTGATCATCAGAGAAATGCAAATCAAAACTACAATGAGATACCATCTCACCCCAGTTAAAGTAGCTTTTATCCAAAAGACAGGCAATAACAAATGTTGTTGAGGATATGGAGAAAAGGGAACCCTCATACACTGTTGGTGGAAATGTAAATTAGTATAACCCCTACAGAGAACAATTTGCAGGTTTCTTAAAAAACTGAAAATAGAGCTACCATATGATCCAGCAATCCCACCACTAGGTATATACCCAAAGGAAAGGAAATCAGTGTATCAAAGAGATATCTGTACTCCCGTGTTTATTGTGGCACTATTCACAGTAACCAAGATTTTGAAGCAACCTAAGTGTCTGTAAATAGATGAATGGATAATGAAAATGTGGTACATATACACAGTGTATATGAATATATAACTCAGCCATAAAGAAGAATGAGATCTTATTACTTGCAACAACATGGATGGAACTGGAGGTCATTATGTTAAGTGAAATAAGCCAGGCACAGAAAGATAAACTTTGCATGTCCTCACTTATTCGTGGGAGGTAAAAATTAAAACAGTTGAACTCATGGAGATAGAGAGTAGAATGATGGTTACTAGAGGCTGGGAAGGGTAGTGGGAGTGGGGTTAGGGGTGAGCTGGGGATGGTTCATGGGTACAAAAAAAATAATAAGACTGAATAAGATCTAGTAACTGATAGCACAACAAGGTGACTATAGTCTAATAATTTAGTTGTACATTTAAAGATAACTAAGAGTATTAACTGGATTATTTGTAACATAAAGGATAAATGCTTGAGGTGATGGATGCCCCACTTACCCTGATGTGATTTTTTTTTTTTTTTTGAGACACAGTCTTGCTCTGTTGCCCAGGCTGGAGTGCAGTGGCATGATCTTGGCTCCAGGCAACCTCTGCCTCCCAGATTCAAGTGATTCTCGTGCCTCAGCCTCCTGAATAGCTGGGATAACAGGCTTGTGCCACCATGCCCTCACCGGCTAATTTTTGTATTTTTAGTAGAGATGGGGTTTTACTATGTTGGCCAGGCTGGTCTTGACCTGGTCTCAAGTGGTCTGCCCACCTCGGCCTCCCAAAGTGCTGGGATTACGGGTGTGAGCCACTGTGCCTGGCCCTGATGTGACTTTTATGTAATGTATGCCTGTGTCAAAATATCCCATGGACCATGTATATATATATACACACACACACACACACACACACACACACACACACAGCCCTACTATGTACCCACAGATATTAAAAATAATGTTTTAAAAGCTTAAAAAATCATGAAATTTTGGGGAGGTTTAATGTGCAGAATTGGATGATTGAATCAAATATGAAGAATATTTTGTTGCTATTAAAAAAATAAAGAGCCAGGTGAAGTGGGTGCACACCTGGAGTTGCAGCTACTAGGGAGGCTGAGGTGGGAAGAGTTAAGAGTCCAGCCTGGGGAATATATGTATATACATATATACGTATATATGTATATATATGTATATGTGTGTATATATATATATATGTGAGAACATGTGGTGTTTGGTTTTTTGTCCTTGTGATAGTTTGCTGAGAATGATGGTTTCAAGCTTCATCCATGTCCCTACAAAGGACATGAACTCATCCTTTCTTACAGCTGCATAGTATTCCATGGTGTATATGTGCTACATTTTCTTAATCCAGTCTATCATTGATGGACATCTGGGTTGGTTCCAAGTCTTTGCTATTGTGAATAGTGCCGCAATAAACATACGTGTGCGTGTGTCTTTATAGCAGCATGATTTATAATCCTTTGGGTATATACCCAGTAATGGGATGGCTGGGTCAAATGGTATTTCTAGTTCTAGATCCTTGAGGAATCGCCACACTGACTTCCACAATGGTTGAACTAGTTTACTGTCCCACCAACAGTGTAAAAGTGTTCCTATTTCTCCACGTCCTCTCCAGCACCTGTTGTTTCCTGACATTTTGATGATCGCCATTCTAACTGATGTGAGATGGTATCTCATTGTGGTTTTGATTTGCATTTCTCTGATGGCCAGTGATGATGAGCATTTTTTCATGTGTCTTTTGGCTGCATAAATGTCTTCTTTTGAGAAGTGTCTGTTCATATCCTTTGCCCACTTTTTGATGGGGTTGTTTGTTTTTTTCTTGTAAATTTGTTTGAGTTCTTTGTAGATTCTGGATATTAGCCCTTTGTCAGATGAGTAGATTGCAAAAATTTTCTCCCATTCTGTAGGCTGCCTGTTCACTCTGATGGTAGTTTCTTTTGCTGTGCAGAAACTCTTTAGTTTAATTAGATCCCATTTGTCAATGTTGGCTTTTGTTGCCATTGCTTTTGGTGTTTTAGACATGAAGTCCTTGCCCATGCCTATGTCCTGAATGGTATTGCCTAGGTTTTTTTCTAGGGTTTTTATGGTTTTAGGTCTAACATTTAAGTCTTTAATCCATCTTGAATTAGTTTTTGTATAAGGTGTAAGGAAGGGATCCAGTTTCAGCTTTCTACATATGGCTAGCCAGTTTTCCCAGCACCATTTGTTAAATAGGTACTCCTTTTCCCATTTCTTGTTTTTGTCAGGTTTGTCAAAGATCAGATGGTTGTAGATGTGTGGTATTATTTCTGAGGGCTCTGTTCTGTTCCATTGGTCTATATCTCTGTTTTGGTACCAGTACCATGCTGTTTTGGTTCCTGTAGCCATGCAGTATAGTTTGAAGTCAGGTAGCATGATGCCTCCAGTTTTGTTCTTTTGGCTTAGGATTGCCTTGGCAATGCGAGCTCTTTTTTGGTTCCATATGAACTTTAAAGTAGTTTTTTCCAATTCTGTGAAGAAAGTCATTGGTAGCTTGATGGGGATGGCATTGAATCTATAAATTACCTTGGGCAATATGGCCATTTTCACGATATTGATTCTTCCTATCCATGAGCATGGAATGTTCTGTTTGTTTCCTCTTGTATTTTGTTGAGCAGTGGTTTGTAGTTCTCCTGAAAGAGGTCCTTCACATCCCTTGTAAGATGGATTCCTAGGGATTTTATTCTCTTTGAAGCAATTGTGAATGGGAGTTCACTCATGATTCGGCTCCTTGTTTGTTATTGGTGTGTAAGAATGCTTGTGATTTTTGCACATTGATTTTGTATCCTGAGACTTTGCTGAAGTTGCTTATCAGCTTAAGGAGATTTTGGGCCGAGATGATGGGGTTTTCTAAATATACAATCATGTCATCTGCAAACAGGGACAATTTGACTTCCTCTTTCCCTAATTGAATATCCTTTATTTCCTTCTCCTGTCTGATTGCCCTGGCCAGAACTTCCAACACTATGTTGAATAGGAGTGGTGAGATAGGGCATCCCTGTCTTGTGCCAGTTGTCAAAGGGAATGCTTCCAGTTTTTGCCCATTCAGTATGATATTGGCTGTGGGTTTGTCATAAATAGCTCTTATTATTTTGAGATACATCCCATCAATACCTAATTTATTGAGAGTTTTTAGCATGAAGGGCTGTTGAATTTTGTCAAAGGCCTTTTCTGCATCTATTGAGATAATCATGTGGTTTTTGTCTTTGGTTCTGTTTATATCTTGGATTATGTTTATTGATTTGTATATGTTGAACCAGCCTTGCATCCCAGGGATGAAGCCCACTTGATCATGGTGGGTAAGTTTTTTGATGTGCTGCTGGATTCGGTTTGCCAGTATTTTATTGAGGATTTCTGCATCAATGTTCATCAGGAGTATTGGTCTAAAATTCTCTTTTTTTGTTGTGTCTCTGCCAGGCTTTGGTATCAGGATGATGCTGGCCTTATAAAATGAGTTAGGGAGGATTCCCTCTTTTTCTATTGATTGGAATAGTTTCAGAAAGAATGGTAGCAGCTTCTCTTTGTACCTCTGGTAGAATTCGACTGTGAATCCATCTGGTCCTGGACTTTTTTTGGTTGGTGAGCTGTTAATTATTGCCACAATTTCAGAATCTGTTATTGGTCTATTCAGAGATCAATTTCTTCCTCGTTTAGTCTTGGGAGGGTGTATGTGTCCAGGAATTTATCCATTTCTTCTAGATTTTCTAGTTTATTTGCGTAGAGGTGTTTATAGTATTCTCTGATGGTAGTTTGTATTTCTGTGGGATCGGTGGTGATATCCCCTTTATCATGTTTTATTGCGACTATTTGATTCTTCTCTCCTTTTTTCTTTATTAGTCTTGCTAGTGGTTAATCAATTTTGTTGATCTTTTCAAAAAACCAGCTCCTGGATTCATTGATTTTTTTGAAGAGTTTTTTTGTGTCTCTATCTACTTCAGTTCTGCTCTGATCTTAGTTATTTCTTGCCTTCTGCTGCCTTTTGAATGTGTTTGCTCTTGCTTCTCTAGTTCTTTTCATTGTGATGTTAGTGTGTCAATTTTAGATCTTTCCTGCTTTCTCTTGTGGGCATTTAGTGCTATAAATTTCCCTCTACACACTGCTTTAAATGTGTCCCAGAGATTCTGGTATGTTGTGTCTTTGTTCTCATTGGTTTCAAAGAACATCTTTATTTCTGCCTTCATTTCGTTATGGACCCGGTAGTCATTCAGGAGCAGGTTGTTCAGTTTCCATGTAGTTGAGCAGTTTTGAGTGAGATTCTTAATCCTGAGTTCTAGTTTGATTGCACTGTAGTCTGAGAGACAGTTTGTTATAATTTCTGTTCTCTTACATTTGCTGAGGAATGCTTTACTTCCAACTATGTGGTCAATTTTGGAATAAGTGTGATGTGGTGCTGAGAAGAATGTATATTCTGTTGATTTGGCGTGGAGAGTTCTTTAGATGTCTCTTAGGTCCACTTGGTGCAGAGCTGAGTTCAATTCCTGGATATCCTTTTTAACTTTCTGTTTTGTTGATCTGTCTAATGTTGACAGTGGGGTGTTAAAGTCTCCCATTATTATTGTGTGGGAGTCTAAGTCTCTTTGTAGGTCTCTAAGGACTTGCTTTATGAAACTGGGTGCTCCTGAATTAGGTGCATATATATTTAGGATAGTTAGCTCTTCTTGTTGAATTGATCCCTTTGCCATTATATAATGGCCTTCTTTGTCTCTTCTGATCTTTGTTGGTTTAAAGTCTGTTTTATCAGAGACTAGGATTGCAACGCCTACTTTTTTTTATTTTCCATTTGCTTGGTAGATCTTCCTCCATCCCTTTATTTTGAGCCTATGTGTGTCTCTGCACGTGAGATGGGTCTCCTGAATACAGCAAACTGATGGGTCTTGACTCTTTATCCAATTTGCCAGTCTGTGTCTTTTAATTGGAGCATTTAGCCCATTTACATTTAAGGTTAATGCCATTGTGTGAATTCGATCCTGTCATTATGATGTTAGCTGGTTATTTTGCTTCTTAGTTGATGCAGTTTCTTCCTAGCATTGAGGGTCTTTACAATTTGGCATGTTTTTGCAGTGGCTGGTACTAGTTGTTCCTTTCCATGTTTAGTGCTTCCTTCAGGAGCTCTTGTAAGGCAGACCTGGTGGTCACAAAATCTCTCAGCATTTGCTTGTCTGTAAAGGATTTTATTTCTCCTTCACTTATGAAGTTTAGTTTGGCTGGATATGAAATTCTGGGTTGAATATTCTTTTTTTTAAGAATGTTGAAGATTGGCCCCCACTCTCTTCTGGCTTGTATAGTTTTTGCCAAGAGATCCGCTGTTAGTCTGATGGGCTTCCCTTTGTGAGTAACCCGACGTTTTATTCTGGCTGCCCTTAACATTTTTTCCTTCATTTCAACTTTGGTGAATCTGACAGTTATGTGTCATGGAGTTGCTCTTCTTGAGGAGTATCTTTGTGGTGTTCTCTGTATTTCCTGAATTTGAATGTTGGCCTGCGTTGGTTGGTTGGGGAAGTTCTCCTGGATAATATCCTGAAGTGTGTTTTCCAACTTGGTTCCATTCTCCCCATCACTTTCAGGTACACCAATCAGACGTAGATTTGGTCTTTTCATGTAGTCCCATATTTCTTGGAGGTTTTGCTCATTTCGTTTTACTCTTTTTTCTGTAAACTTCTCTTCTCGCTTCATTTCATTCATTTGATCTTCAATCACTGATACCCTTTCTTCCAGTTGATCAAATCAGCTACTGAAGCTTGCGCATTTTTCACATAGTTCTTGTGCCATGGTTTTCTGCTCCATCAGGTCATTTAAAGTCTTCTCTGTGCTGTCTATTGTAGTTAGCCATTCGTCCAATCTTTTTTCAAGGTTTTTAGCTTCTTTGCGATGGGTTCGAACATGCTCCTTTAGCTCGGAGAAGTTTGTTATTACTGATCTTCTGAAGCCTTCTTCTCTCAACTTGTCAAAGTCATTCTCCGTCCAGCTTTGTTCCTTTGCTGGCGAGGAGCTGCTTTCCTTTGGAGGAGAAGAGGTGCTCTTATTTTTAGAATTGTCAACTTTTCTGCTCTGGTTTCTCCCCATCTTTGTGGTTTTATCTACCTTTGGTCTTTGATGATGGTGATGTACAGATGGGATTTTCATGTGGATGTCCTGTTTGTTAGTTTTCCTTCTAACAGTCAGGACCCTCAGCTGCAGGTCTGTTGGAGTTTGCTGGAGGTCCACTCCAGACCCTGTTTGCCTGGGTATCACCAGCAGAGGCTGCAGAACTGCAAATATTGCAGAATAGCAAATGTTGCTGCCTGATTGTTCCTCTGGAAGCTTCGTCTCAGAGGGGCACACGGCTGTATGAGGTGTCAGTTAGCCCCTACTGGGAAGTGCCTCCCAGTTAGGCTACTTGGGAGTCAGGGACCCACTTGATGCAGTCTGTCCATTCTCAAACTCCGTGCTGGGAGAACGACTACTCTCTTCAAAGCTGTCGGACAGGGACGTTTAATTCTGCAGAGGTTTCTGATGCCTTTTGTTCATCTATGCCCTGCCCCCAGAGGTGGAGTCTACAGAGGCAGGCAGGCCTCCGTGAACTGTGGTGGGCTCCACTCAGTTTGAGCTTCCTGGCCACTTTGTTTACCTACTCAAGCCTCAGCAGTGGTGGGCACCTCTCCCCTAGCCTCGCTGCCACCTTGCAGTTTGATCTCAGACTGCTGTGCTAGCAGTGAGCCAAGCTCCATGGGTGTGGGACCCTCCGAGCCAGGCGCAGGATATAATCTCCTGGTGTGTCGTTTGCTATGACCATTGGAAAAGAGTAGTATTAGGGTGGGAGTGACCTGATTTTCCAGGTGTCATCTGTCATGGCTTCCCTTGGCTAGGAAGGGGAATTCCCCGAACCCTTGTGCTTCCCGGGTGAGATGATGCCTCGCCCTGCTTTGGCTCATGGTCCGTGGGCTGCACCCACTGCCCTGCACTTACTGTCCGACAAGCCCCAGTGAGATACAACCGGTACCTCAGTTGGAAATGCAGAAATCACCCATCTTCTGCATCGCTCATGCTAGGAGCTGTAGACTGGAGCTATTCCTATTTGTCCTTCTTGGAACCTCCCCCTCAGAACTCAATAGATTTAGCAGCTAATTAGACACAGCAGAAGATAGGATTGTAGAACTACATGACATTAGAAAATATCCAAAATGGATTAAACATACCACCCAGAGTTTCAAGAAGCTCTGTGAAGCCCAGTAGGATGAATACACAGAAAATACCCAGATACATCATGGAAGAACTGAAAACCAAACAGAATCTTAAAAGCAGCCACAAGTGGAAAAGATTAATTATATTCAAAGCAACAACACTAAGATGAAGATGGATAGTGGGCTTCTCAGTAATAATTACTCAACCCGGAAGACAATAGAATGGCACCTTTAAAATGCTAAAAGAATAACCACCAACCTAGAATTCTATTCCCAGCAAAAAAATCCTCAAAAATGGAGGAGGTGTGAATCTTAAATGAAATTTTCTAAGTGAGAGAAGCCAGATTCAAGAGGCTATATATTATAATGCATTTATATGACATTCTGGAAAAGACAGAGCTATAGCAATGGAAAATAAATCAGTGATTACTAGGTATTGGAGGATAGGAGAGGGGTTTGCTATGTGGAATGCATGAGAAATTTAGGGGATGATGTAACTCTTCTGTATTATGTAGTAGTGGTCTACCACAACATTCTTCTGTCAAACCTGTAAAATGACACCAGAAGGAGTAAACTGTACTATATGCAAATTTACAAGGATGTGCAGGAGAACTCTAGTGTGGAATTTATACTATGAAAATGCAACAAACTTTCACAAATGCGTAACATAAACTTCAGTGAGCAGAGTAGGGGGAAAAGAAGTGACTTAACTTTGGAAAATGGCATTTTGACTGGATGCTGTAAGGCTAAAGACAAAAAGAAAGGTACATAAACAATGTCTCTACTTGGTAAATTTGTTTCTTGGATGGGTGCATGTCAGCAATTCTGAAACTACAGGTATACTAGAGTTGAACAAATAAGCAAATAGATACTGAGAGGTAGGTAGATTTTTTCACTGTTGAAAGAAGTTACAAATAAGCCAAGGGGAAGGCTAGAATGAGCTCTTTGCTGCTGCATTAGAGTTGGAGATACCTCATGCCAATTAGAATGGTGATTATTAAAAAGTCAAAAAACAACAGATGCTGGCAAGGATGCAGAGAAAAAGGAATGCTTTTACACTGTTTGTGGGAGTGTAAATTAGTTCAACCATCGTGGAAGATGGTGTGGTGATTCCTCAAAGATCTGGAGGCAGAAATACCATTTGACCCACCAATCCCATTGTTGGGTATATACCCAAAGAAATCTAAAACATTGTTTTATAAAAATACTAATACATGCACACGTATGTTCATTGCAGCACTATTCACAATAGCAAAGACATGGAATCAACCTAAAAGCCCATGAGTGATAGACAGGATAAATAAAATATGGTATATACACACCATGGAATATTATGCAGCCATAAAAAGGAACGAGATCATGTCCTTTGCAGAGACATGGATGGAGCTGGAAGCTGTTATCCTCAGCAAAGTGATGCAGCAACAGAAAACCAAACACTGCACATTTTCACTTGTAAGTGGGAGCTGAATGATGCAAACACATGGACACATGGTGGGGAACAACATACACTGGAGCCTATTAGGGCAGGAATGGGGAGGGAGAGCATCAGGAAGAATAGCTAATGGATGCTAGGCTTAATACCTAGGTGATGGGTTGATCTGTGCAGCAAACCATCATGGCACACCTTTACCTATGTAACAGACCTGCACATCCTGCACATGTACCCTGGCACTTAAAGTTGAAAAAAAAAAAGAATTGGGCTGGGCAGGGTGGCTCATGCCTATAATCCCAGCACTTTGGAAGGCCAAGGCGGGTGAATCACCTGAGGTCAGGCGTTCAAGACCAGCATGGCCAGCATGGTGAAACCCCATCTCTACTAAAAATACAAAAATTAGTCGAGTGTGGTGGTGCACTCCTGTAGTCCCAGCTACTTGGGAGGCTGAGGCAGGAGAATTGCTTGAACCTGGGAGGCAGAGGTTGCAGTGAGCTGAGATCACACCACTGCACTCCAGCCTGGGCGACAGAGCGAGACTCCAGCTCAAACAAAACAAAACAAAACAAAACAAACAAAACAGAATTGGAGATATCAGTATGAATTCATGGTTTAATTATATACAGATAGATAAATATAGACGTATGTGTATACATGGGTTAGCATATATACATATATTTTCTAGCTTTGTCTCCCGAGAGGGCCTAGAAGAACTGACACCCAGATCTTGGGATCTAAATATTATTATCTAGCAAAAGGAACTGGGACTCTTAGTAAAAGGAACCAGGAGACATGACCTATTTCAGGGCTGGGCATCTTGCAGTGCTGGAAAGTGAGGAAGTACTTAACGTAATGTCAAAAGGATACATAAGGCAGCCCGAAAGAGCTCCCATGGTTAAAACTGGAGCAATTTGAACCACAAAATAATGATATTATTGGATCTCCTATTAATATTAATAAATGATTAAATAAATAGATAAATTGGGGAGAGGGGAGTTTATTTATTTATTTAGTATTTTTTTTTGAGACAAGGTCTTGCTCTGTTACCTAGGCTGGAGTGCAATGGTGCAACCATGCTTCACCGCATTCTTGACCTCCTGGGCTTAAGCAATCCTCCTACCTCAGCCTCCTGAGTAGCTGGGACCACAGGTGGCACCATCATGCCTGGCTAAATTTTAAATTTTATGTATAGATGAGGTCTCCTTATGTGGCTCAGACTAGTCTCAAACTCATAGCCTCGAGCGATCCACCTGCCTCGGCCTCCCAAAGTGCTAGGATTACAGGCATGAGCCACCACACTCAGCTGGGAAAAATATTTTACAAAAGAATTTCAGCTATTAAATGTAGGAGGAAAAGGAGAAATAGAAAAATCACCCTTAGAAAAATCACCCTTAGAAAAATCACAGTAATAATTGCTGCAGGCCAGGCACAGTGGCTCACACCTGTAATCCCAGCACTTTGGGAGGCCGAGGCAGGTGAATCACGACATCAGGAGTTCAAGACCAGCCTGGCCAAGATGGTGAAACCCCATCTCTACTAAAAATACAAAAACTAGCCAGACATGGTGGTGGGTGCCTGTAATCCCAGCTACACAGGAGGCTGAGGCAGGGAATTGCTTCAACCCAGGAGGCAGAGGTTGCAGTGAGCCGAGATGGCGCCACTGCCCTCCAGCCTGGGGGACAGAGCGAGACAACGTCTCAAAAAAAAGAAAAAAAAAATTGCTGCAGGCAGTATCCACTGATGAATGCCAAACTTGATGGCTGAAACTTTAAGGAGAAACAAGGTAGTTACATAGTGACACAATATTTTTTCTAAATTATTTAGTAATTTACTGTAGTGATTTTATGTCTTGTTCAAAATTGTTTGCTATTCCTCCCTCCGGGAAGCAGAGCTTAATTCTATGCCCCAACACCCCACCCTATTGTGGAATAAGTGACTTGTTTCTAATGACTAGAATATGTAAGGGGAAAATACTAGGTTTACAGTGGAGATACCTGGAAGACACTACCTTAACTAAGTGATTAAAGTGAAAATCTCCAGAAATAATTCATGTTGGTATCAGTGATTCACGTGAATATCAAATATTCATGATGCAATGTGATGAAAAGGGAACTTTATTCTCTATGACATTCTTCCCCCACAGCTAGTATAATTATGAAAAAATATCAGACAAGCCCCATTTGAGGGACATTCTACAAGATACCTCAATAATATTCTTCAAAAGTGTCAAGGTCAGTAAAAACAAGGAAAGACTGAGAAACTGTGACAGAATGGAGGAATCTAAGGAGACATGATGACTAAATGCAATGTGGTAACCTGGACTGGATCCTGGCATTTATAAGACTATAAATTTCTCTGAACATGGCTTCAGCTGGATCCTAATTTTTATATATTGTATTTTTATTCAAATTATTTTCTAATTTTTTTATAATTTCTTCTTCAACATATGGGCTACTTAGAAGTATACTTCTTTTAAGAATATTTGGGTATTTTATTTTTTGCTAACTTAAAAAATTGATTTCTAGCTTATTTCTATTGTATCAGATAATATAGTCCATATAATTGCAGTCACTTAATATATGTAGAGATTTGCTTTCTGGCCAAGCATATAATTGATTTTGGTAAATATTCTAACACTGATGAATTTGAAAAGAATGTGTTTTCTGCATTTCTTAGGTGCAGTGTTCTGTGAATATGAATTATATAGATCAACTTTGTCAATCTTGTTAAAATCTTCTGTATTATTACTGATTTTTCTGTCTATGTTTTCCATATTTTTTTCTCTCCATGTTTCAGTCTAGCTACTTTTTTCTGTCCTTTCACTTTACTAATCCTCTCTTCAAGTTGTCTAATCTGCTGATAAACTCAATCTATTGAGTTCTTAATTTGATTTATTATATTTTTCAGTTCTAATATTTCCATATGGTTTGTCTTTTATAATTTTCAGTCCTCTGTGGAAATTCATTTCATTTTATATTTCCTTGAGCATGTTAATCACATATATTTTAAAGTCTATGTCAATAAATCCAATATCTGGACTTCTTGTAGATCCATTTCTATTGTCTCTCTTTTTCTCTTAGTTTTTGGTCATTTGACCTTATCTCCAGTGAAGTAGAGTAAATTTTGATTCATTGACTGACTTTGTGCATGAAAAGTTGTAAAGGAAATTTGACGCTTTGGGTGGTATTATCTTTCTTTAGAGAGATTTACTTTTGCTTCTGGAAGTTGGAGTTGGGCAGATTATTTTACTAGTCAGAGATTGAGCTGCCTGGAAGCTGTTTTCGTCTTTGTGAGGAGTAATTTATTTCCACTTTGTACTCTAAAAGTGTAGCTCTTTGGGGTTCCAACTAAAATTCTAGGATATTTGCCAGAGTCCCTCCTCCTTGGCGGGCCCTGAACACTAAGCCTATCCTCATAAGACTGCTGGTGGATCTGCCTGTTTCTCAGCCTCTAGTGAACTATCAGATGCTGATTATCAGGATCACTTCTTTAAGGTTCTCTTCTCTGTATGATCTTGGAGATGTATTCTACATCATCAGTCTTTTTGCAGGATCATGAAATTGTAGAAATTTAGAGATGAAAGTGACCTAATTATAGAACAACCTTCTAGACCAACCTAAAACCCAGAAACTCATACTCACATCTCCCCATTCCTTCTCCAGTGCTCTTCTATTAACATGTATAATAAGTTAGCTGAAATGAATAAAGTTAACGTAAAATTGAGCTATATTGTAAAGGGTTAGATAGCAAAATGTCTTTAGTTGTAATGAGCAAAACACAGTAAGTGTTTTATAAGTTAGTAGGTAGGACAACAAGATATAGTAGTCTCTCCTTATTTTGTGGGGAATAAGTTCCAGGACCTGCAGCAGATGCCTGAAACCTCAGATAGTATCAAACCCTGTGCAATATGTACTGTTTTTCCCCGACGTGTACATACCTGTAATGAAGTTTAGTTTATAAATTACGTATATAAGAAGTTAACAACAGCTAAAAATAGAACAATTGTAGCAATATACTATAATAAAAATTATGGAAATGTGGTCTCACTTTCTGCCAAAATATCTTATTGTATTATATTAACCTATTTTTGGACAATGGTTGACTGCGGGTAACTGAAACCTCAGAAAGTGAACCCATGGATAAGGGGGGATTACTATAAAGTTAAAAAAAAAAAGACATCTTCTTACTTCACTAAACTATATTTCACTACTTAACTGTATAGTAATTAATAAAAGTAAGGGGATATTATTCATTTTTTTCTGTATGAGCCTAAAATGGTAATGATAATATTTGAAAAAAATTGAATGTTTAAAATTTATAATGATTTACAAATTAACAGTCCGAATCAACAAAATAGTTTATATTGAATCCACAATGTCTGCATTTTAGAAGTTAGACATCGTTTTTGATACATGTCCTTAACACATAGATAGAATTACTGATAAGGAGTGGGGATGCACAGTAATAGCACAGGAGTAACAAGTCACAGACACGTTCCTTCAGAATTCAGGCAGTTCGCATGTGATGTGAGTAGGGTAGGAGTTATGTTGACCTGGAAAGCATATATCTTCAGTTCAACCTACATCTGCCATTCAGCTCCAAGTAATTATTGGCATGTAGAAAAATAAGCTCTGTGCTATCCATCTTTTTCAATTATTGAAGAAAAACTAGAAATACAGATTTCAACATGAAATCTATTGAATTCTAAAAATCGGAAGTAAGTTGAAAGTTTTAAAACAAAATATATTTCTGAGCCAAATCATCTCTACAATGGGGATTAAAGATCTCTACCACAAATCTTTTAGGCTTTTAAATTATGCATTAATTCGATAACCTTTTATAAACCATTTCTCAATCTATGCCTTAAGAGAATTGAAAATTTAATGGGCATCACATGCCATGCAAATTAATAACTATACTATCACGTAGTATGTATTATGTATCATAATAGAATCATGAGCAAAGTATTAGGGTAGTTCAGAAAGGGCACATTAAATTTGTTAACTATCTAAAGAATAAATTTTTGAATTCTAAATTAGCAGTAAATAAAAGTCAGTGGAGTTTTGGGTGGTTTAAAATAAGAAAAGTATAAGGGAATACTGGGTAATTAATGGTATAATATGTGGTAAATAACATTAAGCAGCATTTCAATACCCCATAAAATTAAAAATGGTATGGATAGAATCATACCCCTTTCTGATTATTATGATTTGCAGAATGTATATCTTTATACCCCATGGAAAACTGATAAAATGGGTGTTAGCCACATTGCAGAAAAATAGCATTAGAATATATTTGTACTAGAGTAGGATTTTATTAACTTTATGCTTTCTATTATAAATTATTAAACTTTTTATTAGAACTTTAATTTTTTCTTCCATCTATCTTTAAGCAGCTTTTAAAAGTTATAAAAATTCTTATTAAATGTCAATGAGAAAAAATATTAAATTTAATAAAAAATGTTGTCTCTAACTTCAATAAAGTACCTAGAATACAGAATCTTAATAACAGTGTTTATTTTTTATTAGATGCCTTAGGACTACAAGGATATAAGCGTTTTTACAAAAACAATAAAAGAGGAGTAATTTGATGGTTTATTTACTCTTTATAACCTTTAGAAAGTGTCATGCCTTTTTTAAAGTGTTTGCTTCAGGCAGTAGTTTTACAAGATGGGCTATGTATTGGTCAGGCCTCTTCAATTCTTGACCCTGAACAGATTTAGGTACATACGCCAGGCACGTGTCCAAGCAGCCAAAATTGTAACTGGGTACTTGCACATTCCTTTTCAAACTGATAATCCACCTCCTACGAAATTGCTCAACTCAGTTTCTCATGTTGTCTAAGAAAATACTAATCACTCTTCCAGATAGTTTCTTGGTCGGAAAAGTACTCAAGATAAATATTTCTAACATTCATGGGCTAGCCTAAAAGTTTATATTTACACAAATCTCTTTCTTAATAGTATTTGAACCATGATTTTCACATTGGTCAGCTTAATCTATTACAAAGATTTCTGATATAGAAAATTATCTATTAATATTAGAAAATTCATAGCAATTCTTACATTCTTTTGTTTTTCATTCAACAAATATTTCTAGTTTTTATTTTGAGATGTTTTACCAAATAACCAGATTGTGCTTGCATATTTTACATAGGTGAAATGATTTTGAATGGTTTCCTAAATTTGAGGGGATATAAAGATTAACTTCTGAAGTTTTTGAGGGAAAGGAATATATATCATAACAATCCATACTGTTCTGCAGCATCCACAATCTCTTCAAGGTAGTGTAATGCAACATTTAAGAGACTTTGGAGACAGATGATCTGAGTTTGAGTACTGGCTCTGCCATTTACCTCCTGTGTGACTTTAGCCAAGCTATTTACCCTCTTGCTATCTCAGGTTCCTTATGTATAAAATGGCAATAGTAAGAGAACCTACCTCATTATATTATGTCCAGGATTCAATTAATCAATAAATAAAAAGTACTTAGAACAATATCTAGATCATGGTAAGGCCTCAGAACCCACTCTAAGCACTGAAAGAGAAGTGGTTAAAAGAGAACCAGACCTACATGATGAAAACAGTATCTTATACATTTTCAGTCCAACTGCTTTGAGAAGAGATGCATGTTTTATGTACACTCCTTCCGAAAACAAATGTATATATGTACATTTATTTCCTTTTTCAATATGTTTTAATAATAGAAAGGTATTACTGTAAGAGATTGTAATCTCTCCTCATTTATGTATCTTGTAGTATATACTGTTGGTATGGATTTCCTCCCTTCTTCCATGTTGGAAAAACCCTAAATGTGTCATAGGGTCCACCTCTCATGACTGTGAGTCGGATAAGTCCTCACTTTAATCACCTATAAAGATCCAATGTACTTCCCCTGCCAATGACTGGCTTAGGAGAGGGTATGTGACCCAGTTATGGCCAATGAATTATTAGGGAATGTGTGTTGGGAAGCTTCTGGGAAAGCTTTTGTTAACCTTTTTTTAAGAGAATACACTTTTTCTACTGCAAGATGTTCTCTGACTTGTCATTAATGCCTAAAATGAAAGTAACCATTTTGCAACCATGAGGGGTGGAAAGCATGATGAAAATCACTGATAATGGCAAAATGGAAAGATGAGCAGAATCATAGTATTGATGATATTGTTGAGTGGGCCACTGAAATAATCAATTGTAGAAGCACTCTACCTTTAGACTCCTGTTCATGTGAGATGCTAACTCCCATAAGCCATTGTGAGCTGGATTTTGTTGTTGTTACTTGCGGCTAAAAACGTTCTAAATGAGACAACTTTCATGAAAGTCTATCTTTGAGTAACATAGCATAAGTGTATATATGTGTATGTATGTATAATAAAGCAAAGGACATAAAAGTGAGTCATAGGCTGGGCACGGTGGCTCATGCTTGTAATCCCAGCACTTTGGGAGGCCGAGGCGAGCAGATCACGAGGTCAGGAGATCGAGACCATCCTGGCTAACACGGTGAAACCCTGTCTCTACTAAAAATACAAAAAATTAGCCGGGCGCTGTGGCGGGTGCCTGTAGTCCCAGCTACTCGGGAGGCTGAGGCAGGAGAATGGTGTGAACCCAGGAGGCAGAGCTTGCAGTGAACTGAGATCGCACCACTGCACTCCAGCCTGGGCGACAGAGCAAGACTCTGTCTCAAAAAAAAAAAAAAAAGTGAGTCATAGAAAAATATTTCATTTAAAAAGCACATATTTTATCTGTTAATATCTACTCTTTGGTTTCTCTCCAACATGTTGTTATGAAAATTGTCAAACATACAGCAAAACTGAAAGAATTTTACAGTGAACACTCATATAACATTAATATTTTTCTATTTTTGCTTTATCACATATCTATCTATCCCTCTTTTGACTTTATTCTGATGATTTCAAAGTAAATTGCAGACATCAGTATACTTCCTCCTGATATTTAAAATGAATATCATGGGCCAAGTACAGTGGCTCATTCCTGTAATCGCAGCACTTTGGGAGGCCGAGGCAGGCAGATCACCTGAGGCCAGGAGTTTGAGACCAGCCTGGCCAACATGGTAAAACCCCATTTCTACTAAAAATATAAAAATTAGCTGGGCATGGTGGCATGTACCTGTAATCTCAGCTACTTGAAAGGCTGAGGCAGGAGAATTGCTTGAACCTGGGATGCGGAGGTTGCAGTGAGCCAAAATCGCACCACTGCACTCCAGGCTGGATCTGGGTGACAGAGCGAGACTGTGTCTCAAAAAATAAAAAATAAAATAAGTATCATTACAAAGAGTTTATTATTTCTCTACAGCTTTTTTCCTTACATTAAAGTTTATATACAATGAAATGTACACGTCTTAGCTGTACATTCAGTGAGTTTTGACAGGTGAATACACCTGTATAATTGAAACCTTATCAAGATATAAAATATTTTCATCAACCCAGAAAGCTCCCTCATGCCTCTTCCCAGGCAAATTCTATCTTTAATGCCCACTCCAAGAGATAATTACTCTCTTGATGTGATTATAAGTTGCATTTTAAATTTTGGTTTCTGCATATTCATTGTTAAAATATAGAAATGTGACATTGTTTTTAGTGTGTTAATCTTGTATCCTGTGACCTTCTTAAATTCACTTACTATTTTTGGGAGTTTTTTTTGTAGGTTCCTTAGTATTTTCTATGCATACAATCATATCATCTGCAAATAGAGGTAGTTTTATTTTTTCCTTTCCAATCTGTTTATTTATTTGTGTATGCCTGATAGTGGCTAAAACTTTCAGTATTATATTTAATAAGAGCGATGAGAATAGACATCCCTACATTGTTTCTGATCTTAAAGGGAAAGCATTCAGTCTTTCACCATTAAATATGATGCTAAATGTACGGTTTTTGTAAATGTTCTTTACAAAAAGCAAGGATAATATTTTTATTCCTAACTTGGTAAGAGTTTTTATCAAGAATGGATGTTGAATTTTGTTAAGTGTTTATTCTGTGTCGGTTGATGAGATCATATGATTAGCGTATTGATGTAATAAATTATACTGATTGATTTTCAACTGTTGAACCAGCTTTGCATACCTGCAATAAATTCCACTCATATAATTTTTAAATTATATTGTTGGATTCTGTTTGCTAACATGTTATTAAGGATTTTTGCATCAAAATTTGTGAGAAGTATTGGTCAGAGTATTCCCTTTGTGCTGTCTTTGGTATTGGTATTACGGTAAATAGGTCTGATAAAATCAGTTAGTATGTGTTTCCTCCTCTTCTATTTTTCTGGAAGAGACTGTGTAAAAGTGGTGTTAATTCTTTAAATATTTGGTAGTATTCTCCAGTGAAACCATCTGGGCCTGAAGATTTCTTTTTGGGAGGCTTTTTATTAAGAACTCAACTCCTTTTATAGTTATAGGGCTATTTAGATTGTCTGTATTATCTTGGTTGAGTTTTGATAGTTTGTGGCTTTCGAGACATTGGCCAATTTCTCTAAGTTGTCAAATTTCTGAGTGTAAAGTTTTTTTGTAGCATTTGCTTATTATCTTTTTAATAGTTATGTTTTTGTACGTGGTCTCTTTTAGCTCTTTGACCATATTTAAAATAGTTTGATTAAAAGTTTTATGTAGTACATCTAATTTCTGGGCTTCCTAAAGTATAATTTCCATTAATTTTTTTCCCCCGTATAATGGGCTACACTTTGCTTTTACTTTGCATGCCTTGTAACTTTTTGTTAGAAACATTTTGGATATATGGCAGCTCTGGAAATCAGACTCTTCTCACTTTCTAGGGTTCCTGCTTCTTGTCTTTGTTTAGTGTGTCTTTGAACTAATTTGCCTTTGAACTAATTTGTAAGGTCTGTTGTCTTTGTTGTGTGTGGCTACTGACTTTGCTGTTATATTAGTGGTCAGCTAGTGATCGCAGAGATTTCTTTAAATATCAAAGGAAACAAAAAATCTCCTAGTTTTTGCAGAAGGGCTCTGTGTGTGTGTGTTGAGGCACACCTTCAATACTTAAACCAGGCAGTTTTCAACTCTGCCTGTTATTCAGCAGAAGCTTCAGATTTCTCTAGTGATACCTTATGTTTATGATGTGGGTGAATTCAGGAGTATTATATTATTTCAAACAAAACCAGAGAGTATTTCTAAATGACTGCTTCCTGCTTGGCATTGGGCCTTCCCACTTGTCTTTGGGTCTTTTCTTTGTCCTGCTTCCCAGAGAAACTCTGTCTTTGCAGCTCTCCTGGCTGTATCTCCTTGTTCTTTTTACTTGATGCTTATTGGCATGGTGGTGGTGGTGGAAGATAGGGGAAGAAGGGCATTCTCTGATATTCTCATTAAACCTTAGTCTTAGGTGAACCTGAGTCTCAGGATGAGATCTTCATGAGTGTTTGGTCCCTCCTTCATATGTAATGCTGGGCCTAGCATGTATTCCTGCCCCTCCCACAATGAAAGAACTGTTGTTGCCTTGTTCTCCCAGTCCTCCTCTTCCCAGCTGCTGCTTAGAGGAGATAAGGAAGATAGGTCTGCCTAGGTAGAATTTTTAGTGATGACTTTTGGTCCCCTTGCCCAGCTGCAGAGGGTTTCCACTAGTGCTTTTAGCTATAGTTTCTGTTGCCCTCCCCTCTGCAGATTAAGGGTTTTGATCTGTAGAGGAAATAGGGAAGATGGTTTGTGACTGCTCTTCCCCTACATAGCCAGTGCTGCAGGGGAAAACTTTTATAGGATTTTTCTCAACCTTTTCTGTAAGCACCTGGTGGGTTTCCTAGAAGAAAAGCCTGCTAGAAAGTACAAACCTCCCTATTTCAGGAGATTCATATTTTTACAGTAGCCTACATTCTACCTTTAGCAATTTATTAAGGACTTTTCATTGAAGCTTCTTACCAGTCCTCAGTAGCTTATGTCCCAGGTAAGCAAATGTCAGGGTTCTGTTTCTCTAGGCACCTGTCTCTATCCAGATTTTGGGCACTTGATTGATCTGGGACCTCAGTTCTATGATGGACTTGTCTATTTAATTTGCAGTTTGTCTAGATTTTTTTCTTGTTGTAAAGGTGGGAGTATGCTATTTCTATATCTCTCCAGAAAGAGCTGAAACTGGAAGTTTTAAAGTCTTTATTTTTATAGCACTTTTCTTTTTCTTTTTGACTTAGGAAGCAGAAATTCATTATGAAGAGCAGATTGGTAAAATTATTGTGGAGACACAGGAACTTAAATGGCAAAAGGTGAGTAATATGATTAGGCTTTGCGTCCCCAGCCAAATCTCATCTTGAATTGTAATCCCCGTAACCCCCACGTGTCAAGGGAGAGACAAGGTGGAGGTAATTGAATCATTTGGGCAGTTTCCCCATGCTGTTCTCCTGATAGTTCTCATGAGATCTAATGGTTTTATAAGGGGCTCTTCCCTCTTCGCTCAGCACTTCTCTTTTCTGTCACCTTGTAAAGAAGGTGCCTTGCTTCCCCTTCGCCTTCCATCATGATTGTAAGTTTCCTGAGGCCTCTGCAGACATGCTGAACTGTGAGTCAATTAAACCTCTTTCCTTTATAAATTACCCAGTCTTGGGCAGTTCTTTGTAGCAGTATGAAAGCTAACTAATACAGTGAGTATTTTTTTTCTCTCAGATTAGTGTTTATAGCATCTATTTTAAAACGTATTCTAATCCTTATTGCCAAGTTAATTTTTAAATTTTCTAACATATTCAGGTGTTAGTGGATTATTTTAAATAAAATCTCAAGAAAATCCCAACTAAAACTGTTGGTAACATTTAGGCTTCCAGAAAACTGAGAATAAGAATTTTGTTCAGGCTTTTTGATACGGCACTGTGAATAACTCTGAAAACTATTTTACATCTGAGAAACACATTGTGTGTTATAGGGGAGTGAGAATATTTTGAAAACAATGAAACCTCATAACTCGTACCTTATTTTTCCAGGGTGTTATTACATAATGTAACCAAATATTAAAAAATAGTAGCAGCTCTTATTTTCTCCATAGCTTTATCTGTATTGAAGCATTTATGATAGTGCTTCTCATGCTGTTCCATCAGAGTAATCTTAACAACTAAAACCTGAAAGTGTAATTATGCTGATTTCTGTTCTCATTGTTTGGTAATATTGAAACAGGAATTGGGGGTAACATCAGAATCAGAAGTCAGGTGATAGTGGGTAGACCAAACTAGAAATAATTGGAATTTCGAGGCTAGACAGATCCAAAGGTTGTGCAGATTGTGGGAGTAAAATCAGGGTTGAATTATATGAAGGACAAGTCTGAAACAGACCTGTGGAGGGAAAGAATATGGAGGGAAAGAATAGGTAAATACTAAGTACAACTAATTTCAAGCAGATTTTAAAATGTAAAGTTATATCTTGTTTTTGCATAGAGCTAACAGCATAAAGTTATCACAGTCCCTAAGGTAAGTTTAATGAACCCAATTTAATGACCAACTGCAGTGGCTCACGCCTGTAATCCCAGCACTTTGGTAGGCCAAGGCAGGAGGGTTACTTGAATCCAGGAGTTCAAGACCAGCCTGGGCAACATAGTGAGACCTTGTCTCTACTAAAAAATACATATATTAGCAGAACATGGTGGTGTGTGCCTGTAGTCCTAGCTCCTCGGGAGGCTGAGGTGGGAGGATCACTTGAGCCCAGGAATTTGAGGCTGTAGTGAGCTATGTTTGCGCCATTGCACTCCAGCCTGGGTGCAGAGCAAGGCTCTGTCTCTAAAAATAAATAAATCCAGTTTAAAATGTCAAGAACATATTTTTGGTACTTAAGCTTATTCTAAGGTTTATGTGGAAATAAACATACAGGAGTGGCTGGGAAATTTAAAAAGAAGGGAATGAAATAGTCATACTTGATTCTTAAACATAATATAAAGCTGTCATAATTAAAATAGCTTGGTGCAGTATACATAGTTATTTAGTAGAACACAACAGAATCTAGAAATAGATCCAAATACATAAGATAATTTAGTGAATGTTAACGGTGGCCTTTAAATCAGTGGGGAATAATGGATTATTCAAGAAATGGTATTAGAGCTGGATTCCATCTGAAGAAAAAGCCAGATTCCTACCTTTACCAACTTTTAGAAAAACAAGAACTTTCATATGTTGTTAGCAGTGTAAATTAGAACTGCCTGGTTGCATTCCCTCAAATACCACCAAACAACTTGTTAATAAAGCAGGTGTGTTTATTGAAACTCATTGCAGTAAGTGAAAACACTACTTTTACAGAGTCTTAGTATTTCAAAAGGTGCAAATCAGTATTGGACTATGTAGAGGGTTATAGGGTCTAGGTGCAAGCAGATTTAGGCAGATCTTTTAAGGGAGGATATTGATGGGGATTGGGCAAATTTTGTAATGCAGTATTTTAGGATTGTGAATGTGGCAACATTGAAGCTCTTGAAGCTACTCTTGAGAATAAATAGTTATTTGATAAACCAGATGTTTACCCAAATAAACTATTGTCTCAGATAAGTTGTTTTGCAGCAGTTGCCTGAAACAAACAGTGATATAATTTATTGGTTTTTATAGTCTGATATTTACTGGGCAAAGGTTTCCTGGAACAAAAAACTAAGTTGTGTTGACACAGGTATTCTCAGTTCTTACTCTGAATATCTCTGTTATATTGATGCAGGTGGTTTTAGTTCTCAGCCCCCTTTTGCTTCTTCAACCTGAGCTGGAAAATAAAATAAACTTTTATTATTTAGGATGTGATCAATCAAGATTTATGCTGCTTGATGAAGAGTCATGATGGCATGTAGGTGGTTTCTGGTGGTGTGTGTGTGTGTGTGTGCGCGTGTGTATCAGTTTTTCCTTTTGTTGGATCATAATTTGTTGGATCACTTTATAGGACAGTGGCTATGCAACAGTACTTAAGATTCCAGAAGTTACACTTCTGAACACACCAACGTGGAAAAACACTAAAGAAAAGTTTGTTATCAGAACTTGTAGATCACTTTAAAGCCAGCAGCTAGGAATACCTATATTAAACCAAGAGAACAGAGGCCATCCCCAAATCAAAAATTTCCATTAGTAATTGGACTCACACGATAGAGTGGCCAAGAATGTAGGGAGCAATATTAAGGATAAGGACCTTTGAAACCATCATGGTTAATAAATAATATGTTTTTACTCACTTAAGGGGCTGGATTAAGAAAGGGGAAAGAAAGTACCTCAGAAAATAAAGAACAAAAGCCTGCAAATAAAAGCATTGCAATCTTTAGCTCTGATTATCTAGGTAGGGTGTTAGCAAGCTTTTTTTGTAAAGAGCCACATAGTAAATATTTCAGGCTTTGTGGACAGTATGGTCTCTGTCACAACCATTCAACTTTGTTATAGTGTAAAAGAAGCCATGGACAGTACTTACATGAATCAGTGTGGCTATGTTCCTATAAAATGTTATGGACACTAAGATTTATATTTTATACAATATTCAGGTGATTTGAAATGTTATTTTTTTATTTTTCTTTTTAACCCATTAAAAATATAAAAACCATTCCTGGCTCACAGGCCATATAAAAACAGACTCTGTAGGTCTTGGATAGAGGCTGTCTTGATCCATACCTCTTGAATGGTAGCTGTTTCTTTCTGAATATGTCTGCTTCTGAAGCTTTCTCAAGACTCCTTAGATTTAAATTTCTTGATGGAATGGCTTCCATGTATTAGTGAAACCTAGTGTCTGTTCATCTGGGAGACATGAATTCAAGGATCTATTCCCCAGGGGTTAGCTACTGTGCTGGCAGTTCTTGGTAGGATTATTTCCAACATGGTTTCAGGATGTTTGTTTTTTCTCTCTGAGGTCATTTCTAGAAGACACTACCTCTGAGCTTTTGGTCATATAGAAGAAAAGCAACTGTTATCTGTTTGTGATAAGACTCTGAAACAGATTACATTAGTCCCTTGGAGTATTTTGCCACATTTGTCTGAAGTAAAGAAATGTCCAAAATCAGGGGAGAAGTAGCCAACTTCATAGGGCAAACTCTTAACAAGTTTATATGGTAAAAGCCAATGAATATAGGGGAGTATGGACTTCATGGTGTTGTGAGTTAGAGGTAACCTTCTTGGTCATGGAAGTTTAAGAGTGTCAGATACAGTGTGCCATTAGTCCTCTCTACTTTTCTTCAAGTTTGAGGATGATGGGGGCAATGAATTTCTAAATAAATGACAAGGTTTTGCAAAGTTCTGTAATGACAGTCCCAGTAAAATGAGTAACCCTGTCCCTGGAGATAGATCCTCAGGTTGGAAACACAAAATCAAGTAATTTGTTTTTCTACTCACAGAACTGTAGCTCTCTGGCAAGAAGTTTTAGTTCATCCTGAGAAGATGGAAGCAATGATGAACATACTCAGAACCTGTTCTAGGGGTTAATTTTAGGAAATCCATTTGAAAGTGTTTATAGGGACCCTAAGGCTTGGATTTACAAGGATAACAGTTTTACCAAGACAGTGCTAATGATAGCTGTACACCAGAGACATCCTCAGCAATTTTAGTAAAATTTCACCACCAATGCTGATTGAATATAATGTTCAGTTTGTCCTTGCTCTGAGGGGTAATTTCCTATAAAATTTTTACAAAGTTCCATTGAGGTCCTCTGGTGCCACCAAGTGTCTGTCCTGAAAGTGTCCTGAAAGAGATTTTCTTTTTGTAATTTATTATCACATTTTTTCTTCAGACTCTGGAGCCAGTTGTAGGCATTCCAAAATAGCCTTTTTAAATTTCTTCAAAGATTTGGCTTTTTGGATATCATGGGGGCCGGGACTGTATGTCATGAAGATTAGCTAGGGTATTTCCTCTAGCCTTAACGTTATCCCTTTCAGTGTGGCTTTATGATAACCATCCCCTAAGGAAGCATTAGAACACTTAAAATGGTTGACTACTTGAAATTGGGATTCCTACTGAGATCAGAAACCATAATTATTTTTACAGTATTCCAAAATCATGGACTACACCAAAGGCATAGCTGCTATTAATGTTAACTCTCTAATGTCTTGACAACTGGCAAGCTTTGCTGAGTAGAATAAGTTCTGTCATCTGAGCTGGTTTAACCTCTGGTAAGGAGTCATGATTTAGGGGTCAGTTGAGACTGTTGCAATATATCCTGCCTGATATTTTTTCCATTTCACTTTCAAAAAATGACCTATCAACAAACAAGATTACATGTAAATTTAATCTGGGGGGAGTTTTTAATAAATCTGTCTGAAGCACAGTTATTGCTTAGACAGAGACTGAATCGTCATGGATTTTCCTTTCTTTGGGTAATGGAAAAACAATACCAGGCTTTTTGTTAAACTTGTCTATGAGTAACACTTATTAGAAATAGAGATCAAAGAGATATACTTTATATAGGAAGTTATTGATTATCAAAATATTTCTTGAAAGAAAGTTTGGTAGGTGCTCTGTTCAATCCCCATCTCTTTACTACATTAGTATATTTTTCCATTAAGATATAAAAGCATTTTAACCTGTTTCTATTCAAGCATTTATATATGCTATATATAAAATGAACAGTGTATATATACATATTTATAATGAATAACATAAAAAGTAAATTAGTATATACATGTACATATATGTAAGCTTAGGTAAGATTATATGACAGACTTATTGGCAATTTTAGGGGGCAATTGTCAAATAGTATTATTGTATAGTTTGTGCAAATTAAAAATTAAAGAGAAATAAGCAATGAGTTTTTCTTTTTCAGTTTTCATGCCTCTTTATTTTTTATTTAGATCTTTAATTGAAAAATAAATATTGTATATATGGGCTACAATGTGATGTTTTGATATACCTGTGTATGTATATGTTGTGGAATGGTTATATCAAACTAATTAACATATCCATCACTTCAATGCTTATTTTTTTATAGTGAGAATATTTAAAATCTACTTTTACCAATTTTGAAATATACATTATTATTAACTATGCTTACTACATGCTGTGCAGTAGATCTCAAACTTATTCTTTCCATCTAACTGGAACTTTGTACCCTTGATCAACATCTCCCTTCCCTCCACCCCAGGCCTCCAGCTCCCTAGCTTCTTGTAACCACTATTCTACTCTCAACTTGTATAAGTTTGACTTTTTTAGGTCCCATATATAAGTGAGATCATGTGGTATTTGTCTTCCTGTTAGTAGACTTTCAGGTATTATAGCACTGGGTGGAAATGTGTGGGGGAGAAAGTAATAAAAGTTCATAGGAGGTGAACCTGCTTGCTGAGAAATGTGTTTTTAGTAAATAACAAGGATTGCGCAGCATGAGGTATCATGAAGTCTAAATAAATCCTTAAACCACATTAGTAGAAGCCTCTACTAGTTTGACAGCTGCTAATACTGCCCTTGATAAGGAGCTGGCTTTTGCCACTAGGTCTAAGGGAAGACTGTAATAAACAATTAGACCCTGATGACTCCCATGGTGTTCTGTTAGAGCATTAAGGGCTTGTCTACACTGCTGAGGTACAAATAGGTAGAAAGCTTTATGACAATCGGAAGACCCAGAAAGGGGCGCTGTTAAAGTTTTTGTTTTTGTTTTTTTCAATAGGTTTTTAGGGAGCAGGTAGTGTTTAGTTACATGAATAAGTTCTTTAGTGGTCATTTCCAAGATTTTGGTGCACCCATCACCCGAACAGTCTACACTGTACCCAGTGTGTATTCTTTTATCCCTCACCCCTCTCCCAGCCTTTCGCCTGATTCCCCAAAGTCCAATGTATTATTCTTAGGCCTTTGTGTGCTCATAGCTTAGCTCCCTCTTATGAGTGAGAACATATGATATTTGGCATAAAGTCTCCAATTTCATCCAGGTTGCTGTGAATGCCATTATTGCATTCCTTTTTATGGCTAAGTAGTATTCTGTGGTATGTGTATATCATATTTTCTTTATCTACTTGTTGATTGATGGGCATTTGGACTGGTTCCATATTTTTGCAGTTGCAAATTGTGCTGCTATAAACATGGATGTACAAGTATTTTTTTTGTATAATGACTTCTTTTCCTCTGGGTTGTTACCTAGTAGTGGGGTTGCTGGATCAAATGGTAGATCTACTTTTAGTTTTTTAAGGAATCTCCACACTATTTTGCATTGTGGTTGTACTAGTTTACATTCCTACAAGCAGTGTAAAAGTGTTCCCTTTTACCACCTCCACACCAACATCTATTATTTTTTGATTTTTTGATTATGGCCATTCTTGCAGAAGTAAGGTGGTATCACATTGTGGTTTTGATTTGCATTTCCCTGATCATTACTGATGTTGAGCATTTTCCCATATGCTTGTTGGCCATTTGTATATCTTTTTTTTAAGACTCTGGATATTGTTTTTTGTCAGATGTATAGATTGTGAAGATTTTCTCCCACTCTGTGGGTTGTCTGTTAACTCTGCTGATTATTTCTTTTGCTGTGCAGAATCTTTTTAGTTTAATTAAGTCCCATCTATTCATCTTCATTTTTGTTGCATTTGCTTTGGGTTCTTGGTCATGAGATAGATGGCAACACAATAATAGTGGGGGACTTTAATACTCCACTGACAGTGCTAGACAGATCATCCAGACAGAAAGTCAACAAAGAAACAATGGACTTAAACTGTACCCTAGAACAAATGGACTTATCGTATATTTACAGAACATTCTACCCAACAACTGCAGAATATGCATTCTGTTAATCAGTACATGGAACATTCTCCAGGAAAGACCATATGATAGGCCACAAAACAAGTCTCAGTGAGTTTAAGAAAATCAAAATTATATTAAGTACTCTCTCAGACCACAGTGGAATAAAATTGGACATCAACTCCAAAAGGAACCCTCAAAACCATACAAGTACATGGAAATTAAATAGCCGGCTCCTGAATGATCATTGGGTCAACAATGAAATCAAGATGGAAATTAAAAAATTCTTTGAACTGAATGAAGTTAGTGACACAACCTATCAAAACCTCTGGGATACAGCAAAAGTGGTGCTAAGAGGAAACTTCATAGCATTAAATGCCTGTATCAAAAAGTCTGAAAGAGCACATACAGACAATCTAAGGTCACACCTCACAGAACTGGAGAAACAAGAACAATCCAAACCCAGCAGAGGAAAAGAAATAACAAAGATCAGAACAGAACTAAGTGAAATTGAAACAAGAAAAACAATACAAAAGATAAAAGAAACAAAAAACTGATTCTTTGGAAAGATAAATAAAATTGATTAGTGAGATTAACCAAGAAAAGAGAGATGATCCAAATAAGCTCAACTAGAAATGAAACAGGGGATGCTACAACTGATACCACAGAAATACAAAAGATTATTCAAGGCTGCTATGAACACCTTTATGTGCATAAACTAGAAAACTTAGAGGAGACGGATAAATTCCTGGAAATATACAAACCTGCTAGATTAAACCAGGAAGATATAGAAACTCTGAACAGACCAATAACAAGCAGTGAGGTTGAAGTGGTAATAAAAAAATTATCAACAAAAAATGTCTAGGACCAGACGGATTCACAGCTGAATTCTGTCAGACATTCAAAGTATTGGTACCAATCCTGCTGACACTATTTCAAAAGAGAAAGAGGGAATCCTCCCTTAATCATTCTGTGAAGCCAGTATCATCCTAATACCAAAACCAGGCAAGGACATAATAACAACAACAAAAAAAACCTACAGACCAATATCCCTGATGAATATAGATGCAGAAATCCTCAACAAAATACTAGCGATCGAAATCCAACAGCAGGCTGTGCACGGTGGCTCACACCTGTAATCCCAGCACCTTGAGAGGCTAAGGTAGTGGATCACCTGAGGTCAGGAGATCAAGACAAGCCTGGACAACATGGCAACACCCCATCTCTACTGAAAATACAACAATTAGCCAGGCTTGGTGGCAGGCGCCTGCAGCCCCAGCTACTCAGGAGGCTGAGACAGGAATTGCTTGAACCTGGGAGGTGGAGGTTGCAGTGAGCCAAGATCACATTACTGCACTCTAGCCTGGGCAACAGAGTAAGATTCCATCTCAAAAACAAAACAAAAAAAAACCCAAATCCAACAGCATATCAAAAAGATAATCCACCATGATCAAGTAGGTTTCATACAAGGAATGCAGAGATGGTTTAACAGATGTAAGTCAATAAATGTCATATATCACGTAAACAGAATTTAAAAGAAAAATCACGTGATCATCTCAGTAGACACAGAAAAAGTATTTGGCAAAATCCAGCATCCCTTTATGATTAAAACCCTCAGCAAAATCATCATAGAAGGGACATACCTTAAGGTAATAAAAGCCATCTATGACAAACCCACAGCCAACATTATACGGGGAGAAGTTGAAAACATTCCCTCTGAGAACTGGAACAAGACAAGGATGCCCACTTTCACCACTTCTATTCAACATAGTACTAGAAGTCCTAGCCAGAGCAATCAGACAAAAGAAAGAAAGGGCATACAAATTGGTAAAGAGAAAGTCAAACTGTCGCTGTTTGTGGATAGTATGATCATATATCTAGAAAACCCTAAAGACTCATCCAAAAAGCTCCTAGAACTGGCAAATCAATTCAACAAGGTTTCAGGATACAAAATTAATGTACACAAATCAGTAGCTCTGCTTTACACCAATAGCAATCAAGCTGAGAATCAAATTAAAAACTCAACCCCTTTTACAATAGCTGCAAAACAAACAACAACCAAAAAAACATAGGAATATACCTAACCAAGGAGATGGAAGACCTCTACAAGGAAAACTACAAAACACCACTGAAAGAAATCACAGATGACATAAACAAATGGAAACACATCCCATGCTCATGGATAACTAGAATCAATATTGTGAAAATGACCATATTGCCAAAAGCATCCACAAACTCAATGCAATTTCCATAAAAATACCAGCATTATTCTTCACAGAACTAGAAAAACTAATTTTAAAACTCACATGGAACCAAAAAAGAGCCTGCATAGCCAAAGCAAGACTAAGCAAAAAGAACAAATCTGGAGACATCACATTACCTGACTTCAAACTATTCTACAAGGCCATAGTCACCAAAACAGCATGATACTGGTATAAAAATAGGCACATAGATCAATGGAACAGAATAGAGAACCCAGAAATAAACCCAAATACTTACAGCCAACTGATCTCTGACAAAGCAAATGAAAACATAAAGTGAAGAAAGGACATCCTTTTCAACAAGTGGTGCTGGGATAATTGGCAAGCCACATGTAAAAGAATGAAGCTAGAACCTCATCTCTCACCTTAACAAAAATCAAATCAAGATGGATCAAAGGCTTAAATCTAAGACCTGAAGCCATACAAATTCTAGAATAACCATAAAAATTCTGGAAAAACCCTTCTAGACATTGGCTTAGGCAATGACTTCATGACAAGAACCCAAAGTTATTTTTAAGCCACAAAATTCTTGTTCATGTTTAAGTTCCTCAGGGAGATGTTCCATTATTGAGCACGTAAGTTATATAGAGGTGGGGGTGATTTCAGAAATGTTTGGAACCTGTTGTCTGAAGCAGCCAGTGAAGCCCAGAAAAATTCTTAATTGTCTCTTAGTAACCAGCCTTGGAAAGTATTGAACGGTTTATAATTCATCAGGAGTGATACATTTACCCCCTTGAGATTAATCATACCGTAAATAATGTGCTTTGTTCTGACAAACTTCTAAACTTTTTTTGGAATTTTCATGACCTTGCTAAAAGAGTAAGTTGATAAATGGAATCAGTCTTACAACTCTCCACATCTTTAGAACGTCGAAAAAACTTGTCCCCATATTATACAAGTGTAGTGTTACAGGGAAATTTAATATCCTTGAGGTTCCTCAGTAAATCCCTGACGCATCACTATCCAGGTAAATTTTTGACTTTCCCAGGAAAAAACAAATAGGTGTTGACTATCTTGATCTAAAGGGACACTATAGAAAGCACAACACGTATCTATAGTGGTTAAAAAAAAAAAAAGTAACTTCGGGTAGCACTGAAGATAACATAGTACTTGGGCTCAGTAATACAAAGAAGTGGGTAAAATGTTTATTTTATTTATGGTCTTAAGGTCTTGAACAAATCTTTATCCTCATTCATTGGGTTTTTTGACTGGGAAACAACAGTGTTTAAAGACTGACTCATTTTTACTGTGACTATTTTTATACCAGTCATACTTCATAAGGTATGACTCATCTTTTCTCTATTAGGCCTTTGGACTATTGGCTTTAGTTCTTCTTTAGCATCTGGTTTTAGAGGTATTTTGTAAACTTAGGTAGAGGTTTAGATGGGTGGATCTGAACCTTACTGCCAATATCAGTACAACTTTTTTCCCACAAAGTGCTACTTCATGGAGATCTTCAATTTGGTTTGATCATACATAAAGTTACCAGTAAGTCAACATCTAAATTAGCTACGATCTGATTATGAACAGGAAAGTCATCAGGGATCTGAGGGAAAAGAAAAGGAAAATAAAAAACAGGAGAGAACTTAATTTTGCAATTCTGTTTACATAATAGATCCCTATCTTTTAATTTGATGGGCATGATGTTGTAAAGGAAAATAATATTTCTCATTTGGGGAACCGAGGTTAGCAGTTAACAGGCTGACACAGGGAGAATATCTGTGGATTATTTGAGATACCCTTATCTGTGTAGCTCATTGACTTCAAGAGAGAGGTTACTTTTAATATTTAGAGAAATTTCTCTTTGCAAGTTTGAGAATAAAATAAGAAGTTGAATACACGATTTCTCCCCATAGCAGTGTCATTGATTTGCCCACTGATTTTTTTCCTTTATTTTCTTAGCTAGACCATGACAATTATTTTTCTAATGTACTTTCTGCGTATAAGTATTTATATGTGTCTTTACCAAGAGGCACTCTCCTCTAGTGCTTGATGACTGCAGTGGGAACATTTAGTTATTTTATTTGTGAAGCCATTAGTTTATTTTATTTGTGTTCTAAGCCTTTTTTTTGAAGATGTAGATTTGGAGATCTAGTAGTAGAGCTATTTCCCATTACAAATTTGTTACATATTAAATTCCCTGGTTCTGTATTTAAGGCTATTCACAAAAATTGAGGAAAGAGCTGGAAGTCAACATCTTCAGAATCTACTCCTCAAGGAACCTATCCCTGAAGTCTCCAGTGGACTCATTCTTTCCTTCCTTCCTTGCAGATGTGGTTAGAGTCACCTTTATTTTCACAGGAAGAACTTTGGGGATAGCCCCTGAAAGATTTAGTCAAACATCTACAGTTTTTCTAAATCTGCCTGGTTTCCTAAATGGTTTGAGACTTCCTAAGTCATTCTTGTGATGTTCTCACTTTGCCTTTTTCATTCTTTTTTTTTTTTTTTCAGCTGATATAGATCTGGGTACAGACAGTATTATTTTTTAAAATTAGCTATGGGAATTAAAATATTTTTAATTACTAACTGCAGAAAAACAAAGTTGTATGAGAATAAAAATGTAATCATGGCATACCATGTGGCTCAATATTGCATAATAATTACATAGTCATAACAGTGTAAATGCTGACTATCAATTTAAGCCAATTTTGATATAACTCTGTTGGAAGAATAGAGGAGGAGCTGTGGGATAATAGCTGCATGAGAAAGTTAAACTTCCAACTATCATAATAGTGTCACAGGATCGTTTGGGTGTCACTTCACAAGCCAGAAAGCTCTGTGGCTGGCAGTGCCTCTGCTTGAGTTTTGCTCGCACCCGCTGGACTTGTACCATTCACTTGACCTGGCGGGCTGCACTCGGCTTGCGATACTGGCCCAGATCCCATGCCTGCCAAGAGCAAGCCAGGCACACAGTGACAAGGGGTGTGTGAGCGAGTGAGCGTGGGGTCCGGCTGCTGCACACAGCCAAGCATGCTGGCTGCTGCGGCAGGGCAGCCAGCTCTGTGTGAGGCTGTGACTGAAGCAGACGTACTGCAAGTGGCTTCCACTGCAGGCACCAGTGTCTGGATGAGGGGAATGTGGTGGTGCCCAGAAGCTTGGAGATGCTAGGAACCACAGAGCCCAAAAGAGGGTGTTACCACTACTCACAGCTCTCGCTTGGGGAGCCCTGAGGTCTGGGCTTGCAGAAGGGCTCCAGCTCTTCTCTTCCTCTAGTCACCTGCAGTGTGGCAAGCAGTGTGGTGTATTTTAGCCTGTTTGTGTTACAGCTATTTCAGTCCTGCTGCCCTGCTTCAGCCCGCGGCTCCTGGGCTGGCCTAGCCCCACTGCTGTTTCCCGTTGAATGGTGCGGCCACCCAGCACTGGCAGAGGCTGGGAGAGCTATAGCATTACAGCCCCTTTAGCTCCCACCTGCAGCTTGGCAAGCCCACCAGGAAAGTGTTACAGCTTCTTTTGCTCCTGCCATCTGGTGGGTTCTGAGTTCTTGTCCCATGTCCAGGAAGAATGAGGTTACACTGACAACTGGAGGGTTAGCAAGGCAGAGAAGAGCTTCACTGGGTGACCAAACAGCTCTCAGTGGAGAGGAGACCTGAAGTGGGCAGCTCCTTTCTGCAGGCAGGTAGTGCAGATGAGTGTCTGAGTCTGGCTGAGTCCAGGGTTTTTATTGCCTCAGAGTGGAGGAAGTGTGTGTTTATTGGCCCATGGGTGGGCCCAGAAAATACCACTTGATTGGCCAAAGGGATCAAGGAAGTTCTCACTCCTCTGCCACCACTTCACCCAAAACTGACAGCCCTGGTCCCCAGGCTTCAGGCTATCCCTGGCTTGAAGGTGGGTTTTCACTGGGGACATCCCTTCCTGCCAGGAGCACCTCCTGTCACCATCAACATGCTGTCTGTAGTGCCCAGGCTGTCCATCCCAAGGGGTACCTGTGGGCCCACGCTGAGCCACCCTCAGCCCTCTGGCCTCCCTCCTGTGCTCATTGGTGCCCTAAGTTTCACCTTCAGAAGCAGCTTCCAGAGGGGGCCAAGGCAGCCAGGGTCTGGCATGTCAGCGCTGCCCCGAGTGTGCGCATACCTGTCCTGGTTGCGACATTGCCCAGGCTTGGCTATCTGGACATGTCCACAACTTTGCTCCACAGTGGAGCAGACATGGAGAGCAGGGAGAGGTCAGGGAGTGGAAACAGGTACTTTAAGCTTCAGCTTCAAGGGGGCTTCCCCTACCTGCCCGCCACCACACAGAGAATGCAGAGTGCAGGGATACCTGGGTTTAGAGCTGTGGCTGGGCAGCTGTAGCTGCACCTGGGAGCACGGGCTCCTGCCCCGCCAACTTAGTAGGGCACAGGGCTCCTGCTGGGATCACCTGTTCCCAGCCCCCACTGACTTCGCAGAGCCGTAGCCTTGGCCGCACCTCCCTTGCTGCAGCTGGCATCCTCACAGTGGTGGCACCAGATGGGCCACTGTTCTCATCAATAAGAGGTCCCAAGATAAACTTTTAAAATTGCCAACTCAATGTATTATTTAGAAAGCTGGAGCAAACAACAGAAAAATTTGAAAGTGGTTGCCACTTTTAGACTTAATTTTTAAATGATGAGAATTATTAACTTTGATAAAAATAGAAGAAGAATGTTAAAGTCATCTAGAATAGAAAGAACAGAACGTGCAACTTCCACCAAAAAGGTGGGAGAAGGAGAAAAAAAGAAATGGAATCATATGTAGATTTTTTCCAGAAATTCTCTTGTGGTAGTTTTGGTTTGTGAAAAATTATTCCAGTGAACTTAAAGGTGTATATGTTGCCAGGTAAGCATTTCTGCTTAGATGATAAAACTGGTTTTTGTTGTTGTTGTTGTTATTGTTGTCATTGTTTTTGAAACTCTTAACAGTTTGCTTGTATAATAGGACTGTTAATTTGTTAATTTTAATTACTTTTGGTTAAAGGATATTTTTCTTGAAGAAAGCTTTGGAGCAAATAATATCCAAAGTTTAAAAGTTTTAGAAGCAATGTTTTTTTTTTTTCATGAAAAAAGCAACAGGAAGCAAAAATTTTTATATGATGATTCTATGACAATTAAAAAATTATAAAATTGGGCTGGGTACAGTGGCTCATGCCTGTAATCCTAGCATTTTGCGAGGCCGAAGTGGTGGGTCGCTTGAGTCCAGGAGTTTGAGACTAGTCTGGGCAACATGGCAAAACCCTGTCTTTACAAAAAGTGCAAAAATTAGCTGGGCATGGTGGCAGACATCTGTAATCCCAGCTACTGGAGAGGCTGAGGCAGGAGAATCACCTGAGCCCGGGAAGGTTGAGGCTGCAGTGTGCTGTGATTGCGCCACTGCATTCCAGCCTGGGCAACAGAGTGAGACCCTGTCTCAAAAAATAATCATAAAATTGGTTTAAAGTTGCATTCCAGGAACACAAAATAATATATGTAGAAGGTATGGTTGACTTTAAATTGTGAACCTAGTTAAGATTTAAAGCTGAAAGAGAGTCGCTAGAATTTGTGTTTTAACTTGTCATAATTTTTAAAACAGGAAACTCTTCAGAATCAAAAGGAAACATTGGCAGAGCAACACAAGGAAGCGATGGCAGTTTTTAAAAAGCAGGTAATTTCATAAGGATAGACAAACACTACCATTTTAAATATTGCATTTCCTCCCCCTCCCATGAGTATTATGGCAAGCTGTTCTCCATAGTCACCAAAGACAAAAAGGAGAACAAGGTATTATGGGAAGTAGGAAATGAATAAAATCATTTTTAATCACAACTGACAATAGAATGTAAAGTAGCAGCGTAAATTTGTTGAGGGAAATTGGGAAAACTATTTTCTTGGAGATGGAGATATATTTTCATCTGTCCTGAACAATTTAGGTGAATGGGATGTGTGTGTTGTTGTTCTTTCTCTCCCCTTTCCTTTCTTTTATTAGAACTTCCTAGGCTCTTGCCTCTTCCATAGTACCCCTTTACCCAAGTAGAGTTATAATGTTATGATCAAAATCTGAGATGCAAGTAGGGAGATGACAAGGATTAGAAGAGATGATTATTATGCACTGTAGCTTCCATAAATATCAATCAGCAGTAACTAAGAAATAGTAGTACAAAAATGAGAAAAAAAATCAAATGAATCCTTGTACATACCTTCAGCTCATTTGAATTCTGTAGCTTTTCTTGACTAAAATTTCTCTTCAGTTCCTACGAAGAGAATATTATAACAGTTTGAGAAAATGTGCTCATGTAAAATATCCTCTGAAAGTTTCCTTATCTCTATCTCACATCATTATTTTTTCTTCCTTTTTCCTTTCCTATTTTTATCTTCATCTTTATAATACAAGTGTATGTAGTTGTGTTAATTTTTTTAAGCAAATGACAGACTTTCTTCCTTTAATCTGAGATAGGCCTAACCAAGGTTATGGGAGTTTTAACTGAAGGTTAAGGAAGCAAAAGCCAAAAGTGTAGCATAGTATTCTCTAGGAAAGAGCAAGTCCACATCTCTGCTGTCACAAAGGACTTTGGGCAAGATAAGGATACTCAGATATCTGAAGGGTAGAGGAGAAAGTGCTCTTGGGTTCTTTGTTTTTTTCTTTGTGTGTGTGTGTGCTTTTTAAAAGAAGGGGATCTTGAATGTGAGGGGTGTGAAAAAGGAAATAGGGAAGTTCCAAAGAAAAATTTCATTTCTTGAAAATTTTGCCTAATACCCTTGTGTTGCTTAGAATATTTCATAATTTTCCTTTGGTGTGTGTACTTTAGTTTTTCTGTTTTAAAATGTCATTATTTTTATTTATTTATTTATTTAGAGATAGTCTTGCCCTGTAGCCCAGGCTGGAGTGCAGTAGTGTGATCTCAGCTCACTGCAATCTCCAACTCCAGGGCTCAAACGATCCTCCCACCTCCCAAGTAGCTGGGACTACAGGTGCTTAAAAAAAATTTTTTTTTAAAGTTTTTTGTCAAGGAAGTCTCACTACATTGCCCAGGCTGGTCTCAAACTCTTGGGCTCAAGCAATTCTCTCGCCTCAGCTTCCCAAAGTATTGGGATTACAGGCATGAACTACCATGCCTGGCCTTTAAAATGTCATTATTTTTTTAAACAGGTCATAATTTGTTAGGCTGCACATGAGTTAAAAAATTCTTGAACATAAATACTGTCAATGATAATACAAATGATACTGATTTACGAAATTGTACCTTTGGAAAATGATATAAGCTGTGATTTAGGAGTGGATGGCAAAATATTCAGATATTTAAGAAAAATTTCTGGAGGAAAAAAACAAAACTTTCAAAGATAATTGATATCTCTAATCAGTGTGATTAAATTGCTAATTTCGAACTGGGTGTGGTGGTGTGTGCTCTAGTCTCAGCTACTTGGGAGACCGAGGCGGGAAGATCCCTTGAGCCCTGGAGTTGGAGTATAGCCTGGGCAACATAGCAAGACCTCATCTCAAATAAATAAATAAATAGTTCATTTACTTTAATGACTGGCTTTTTTCTCATTTTATATCATTATTATTTATTTTCTGAATCTGAAAATAACATATTCACATTATTTCCATTTCAAACAATATAGATGTGTAAAGTGTTTCTTTAGTCTCAGTGACCAGTATAGATCACTGTTAACAGTGATCCCTTTATTTTAATTTTTAAAATTGTTTATCAGTTGCAGATGAAGATGTGTGCCCTGGAAGAAGAAAAGGTATTTATAATTTTTTAAAAATTTTCTGTCTATTAAAAAGTATTTATTTTTACAAAATAATTTAAAACATAGCTAGATGCCTTTTATTATCCATTGTTTACCATAAGAGAAAAGAGCATTAGTAACAAACTAATAGAGATTGTTAACTGCTTAAAATCTTAGAAAGGACCCAAGATAATCATGTTACTTCACTTCCATCATTTACAGTTCAGAATATAGAGGCCTAACAAGATTAAATGACTTGCCAAAGGTCTCGCTTTGAAGTGGCAAAATTGGGACTAGAACCCAGATCTCTTCAGGCCCCAAATTAATGTTCTTCCCATTCCACTGCAGTGTTTCTATTAACCATGATGTTTTTAGTGCTTTTTCAATGGAACTACTGTCTTTAAAAAATATGGAAATGACTTGCAACTGGGTGCAGACCAACTGGCAAAGGGGATAAAGCTCCAACAAACCTAGAAATTTATCTGACGCTAAATATTTTCTCTAGCTATTTAATAGTTAATACATTTTTTATTATATCAATGAACATACCATTAATAATAATCACTTATGGTTTATTTTTAGCCAAAGGTCTTCTGTAAAAAATTCTCCCATATTTTTATATTCATTAGATAAATACCACCTGTATCTTATTAATTAGAATATATTTATTCTAGTTGTATGAATTAAATAATTATAAAGTGTCTGCAAGTTCTCAGGTAGGATGCTCTACTGATAAAATGATTTGTCATTATAATAAGACATTCTATTTCATGATAATTGTAACCATATAAAGGCCTTATTGTAATTTTATATTTTGAAATCATTAGAAATGTAATTTGTAGTACAGATAGAAGGTTAAAGCCTGTGAAATATTTGGTTTAAAGTAGAGATTTTGGTTCTTTATATATATATATATATATATATATTTTTTTTTTTAATCTAAGTTCTAGGGTACATGTGCACAACGTGCAGGTTTGTTACATATATATACATGTGCCATGTTGGTGTGCTGCACCGATTAACTCGTCATTAACATTAGGTATATCTCCTAATGCTAACCCTCCCCGCTCCCCCCACCCCACAACAGGCCCCGGTGTGTGATGTTCCCCTTCTGTGTCCAAGTGGTCTCATTGTTCAGTTCCCACCTATGAGTAAGAACATGCGGTGTTTGGTTTTTTGTCCTTGTGATAGTTTGCTGAGAATGATGGTTTCCAGCTTCATCCATGTCCCTACAAAGGACATGAACTCATCCTTTTTTTATGGCTGCATAGTATTCCATGGTGTATATGTGCCACATTTTCTTAATCCAGTCTATCATTGAGATTTTGGTTCTTGAGCTCTTATATTTTACCCTTTGTATTATTATTTACATTAGAAAGTATTGAAATACAGTTTTTTACTTAAAGGGTTCTTGAGCTCTTATATTTTACCCTTTGTATTATTATTTACATTGGAAAGTATTGAAATACAGTTTTTTACTTAAAGGGAAAATATCAACTTGCTACAGAAATAAAGGAAAAAGAAATAGAAGGATTGAAGGAAACATTAAAAGCACTACAGGTAAAAATAACTACGTATTGTTTAAAAAGTAGTTTGGTATTTTAGCATTGTATCAGTAAAATGCCTTTAGATATCTAAGCTACAAAGCAAAGCTGACAAAAGTTTATATCTAATATATTACATAATTTAATACTTTTTCCTGAGAGCCTTGTTTTAAATTTAGTTTTGCTTTACCATATTTTATTTTAAAAAGAAATATTAAAATAATTTTTAGTATATCTTATTAATATAGTTAAATAGATACATTTTTAACATTTTACACATAAGGAAAATGAGTAAGGCATATATATTGTGACTGATTTACCCATGGTCCTTAAAAATTAAAATAGCATTGAATTTTTGCTATGTGCTAAGTACTGTGCTTATTTTCTGCAAATACAAAAACTAAGAAAACATTACCTTTGCCCTTAAGTTGTTCGTAGTCTCTTAGAGAATACAGAAGTATTTAACTAATGATGATTCATTCAATATATATTGAGGGTCTACTATGTGCAAACACTTTTCTCAGCATTGAGGATACAGCAATGATAAACAAGACAAAAATCTCTGCCCTTGTGAAGCTTAGTCTAGTGGGGAAGACAAAAAGTAAAATGAAGTAACTAGTGAAATAATGATTGTTGGGAAGACGATATTCATGCCATTTCAAACAGATAACATTAATTACAAAGAGCAAAATATATTTTTACATTAGAAGGATCCTGAAGGTCACCACTTCAATCAAGTGATCGAGTCTAGCAATGTTAATAATGAAACAGCTTTTCCGTGGATCCACTGTTATTATGCAATAAGGAGGACCGAACTTCACCTATGTAATTTTCTTGCCAAAAATATTTGAAATCTAATTATGATAAAAACAATTAGACACAATCACAATGTGTGGCACATTCTATAAGACATCTAGGCTGGACTCAAAAAAACTTCAGTGTTGGCTGGGCGTGGTGGCTCATGCCTGTAATCCTAGCACTTTGGGAGGCCGAGGCGGGTGGATCACGAGGTCAGGAGATCGAGACCATCCTGGCTAACACGGTGAAACCCCGTCTCTACTAAAAATACAAAAAATTAGCCGGGTGTGGTGGCGGGCGCCTGTAGTCCCAGCTACTCGGGAGGCTGAGGCAGGAGAATGGCGTGAACCCGGGAGGCGCAGCTTGCAGTGAGCTGAGATATCACCACTGCACTCCAGCCTGGGCGATAGAGCAAGACTCCGTCTCAAAAAAAAAAAAAAAAAAAAAAAAAAAAAAATCAGTGTTAAACAAGGAAACAACAGACACTGGGGCCTACTTGAGTGTGGAGGATGGGAGGAAGGTGAGGATCAAAAAAGGACCTATTGGGTTCTGTGCTTATTACCTGGGTGATGAAATCATCTGTACAACCAACCCCCGTGACACGCAATTTACCTATATAACAGACCTGCATATGTACCCCTGAACCTAAAAGTTAAAACCAAAACAAAAAAAACTTCAGTGTCGTGAAAAAAGAAAGGGGAGCTACTTTTGATTAAAATAATAAAGATAGACCAAGGTAGCAGATCACTCAAAGTCAGGAGTTGGAGACCAGCCTGGCCAACATGGTGAAACCCCGTCTCTACTAAAAATACAAAAATTAGCCACGCATGGTGGCGGGCGCCTCTAGTCCCAGCTGCTCAGGAGGCTGAGGCAGGAGAATCGCTTAAATCTGGGAGGCAGAGGTTGCAGTGAGCGGAGATTACGTCACTGCACTCCAGCCTGGGTGACAGAGCAAGACTCCATCTCAAAAAAAAAAAAAAAAAAAAAAAGAATAAAGAGATATAACAACCAAGTGCTGTAATATGTGAACTTTCATTGGATCCTGGGTCAAGAATAAAACCAGCCATAAAAAATTGGAGAGGACAATTGGAATATTTGAATATGACCATATATTAGATTATGTTATTGAATTATTATACTAGGTATAATAATATAGGTATAATATTATGATCATATAAAAGAAAGTTCTTATTCTTAGAAAATGTATGATGAAGTATTTAGGGTGAAATCACCTATTAGCTGCAACTTACTTTCAGATAGTTCAGAAAAAAACAAAAAGTATGTGTATGTATAAACACAAAGGAAAGTATGGAAAAATGTTAACATACATCCTAGGCTAGGTGTGGTGGCTCACGCTTGTAATCCCAGCACTTTGGGAGGCTGAGACTGGAGGATTGTGTAAACCCATGAGTTCGAGACCAGCCTGGGCAACATAGGGAGATCCTGTCTCTATAAAAAACTGATTAAAAAAATTAGCTGGGTGTGGTGGTGAGCACCTGTAGTCTTAGCTACTCAGGAGGCTGAGGTGGAAGAATTGCTTGAGCCCACAAGGTCGAGGCTGCTGTGAGCCATGATCAGGCCACTACACTGTTTCAAAAAAAAAAAAAAAAAAATCCTTGTGTTTATCAACAAAAAGTAGTGATCAGAAACTCTAGGGAAAACATAACTGTATGAGAAAGATATAAAGCAAGTTAAAATTTGGGATGGTTCTGAGCAATTGATGGAGTATAAGAAGAGAAGAGGCCGGGCATGGTGGCTCATGCCTGTAATCCCAGCATTTTGGGCGGATGGATTGCTTGAGCCCAGGAGTTCAAGACCAGCCTGGGCAACATGGCAAAACCGCGTCTGTACAAAAAAAATATATATGCAAAAATTAGCCAGATATGGTGGTGCATGCGTGTAGCTCCAGGCTACACAGGAGGCTGAGGTAGGAGAATCGCTTGAACCCAGAAGGTTGAGGCTGCATTGAGCTGTGATTGCGCCACTGCACTCCAGCCTGGGTAACAGATTGAGACCCTGTCTCAAAAAAAAAAAAAAAAAAAAAAAAAAAAAAAAAAAAAAAATTTAGGTCTTGACCATAATTAATAAAAAGAAGATACTTAGGTCCTGATCATAATAAAATAGTTATTCAAGTAGCACACTGGACCTATATAGAAGGAAATGTTGTATTAGTAGCCTGTTAGACTCATGCATTAAATGATACCTATATTGATTGTAATAATGTAAACACTGTTGGTTTCCATTTTTAGAATTAACCTATAAATGAAGCATGGAAAACTTAATTATGGTTACCAAATAAGACTTAAAATGTTATTAAGTTTGTTAATACAAAAATAATGATGTAGCAAGAAGTTGAGGTTGATAATCCTGCAATAATCTTTCAAGCTGATGAAACAAGAAATAAAGGTCCAAGTTTACTATTTGAAGTTTACATAGGTATAAAATTTAGTGATTCTAACCATACCTCACATATCCAGGTTAAAATGATACTAGTAGCTAAACATTTTTTCTTACGATTTGGAAAAATTAAAAATAAAATTTTATAATTGAGAAAACAGAAATGACCATTGTAGCTCATGTAAAAACTCCTCTGTTTTCTTTTCATTTTTTCAAGTTTCAATTTTCTTATGTTTTTAAATCTAGGACTAGTTAAAAACAAAAACAAAAACAAAAACAAAACTTAAACGCTTACTTCAGCCCAGGGTCTTTTTTTTTTTTTTTTTTTTTTTTACAACCAAACTAAAAATTACTACATGGGAACATCAATGCAACAAACAACGAAAATTTTTAAACTCAAGCCACACACTTATAGTTAATAATCACGGTAAGGGACATTGCCAAAGAGCAACTGATGCCTCAGTGAAGTTTGAAAGAAACTCTACCTACTGTGAAGGCAGAGAAGAAAGAGGCAATCAATTCTGCTTCAAAGAAATCTGCATAGAAATGGAAAATGCTAACGTCTTTACCACAAGTGAAACTGCAAAGCCTCAACACATTCAACTCACTCCACAGAGCACCAAATGTTAAATTGGAGCCAAGGTAGGATTGAACATTTAATTTCCAGCTATGCAACTTGCCAAGCACAACAGTTTAGGTGTGGAAACCAGCTGTAGGCAAGCTCTTTTTTTTTTTTGAGATGGAGTCTCGCTGTGTTGCCCAGGCTGGAGTGCAGTGGCGCGATCTCGGCTCATTGCAACTTCTACCTCCTGGGTTCAAGCGATTCTCCTGCCTCAGCCTCCTGTGTAGCTGGGATTACAGGCGCATGCCACCATGCCAAGCTAATTTTTGTATTTTTAGGAGAGACGGGGTTTTGCCACGTTGGCCAGGCTGGTCTTGAACTCCTAACCTCTAGTGATCCACCCACCTTGGCTTCCCAAAGTGCTGGGATTACAGGCGTGAGCCACCACACCCGGACAGCAAGCTCTTTTAAAAACATTATACACCATAAATTCTAAAACAGAACACTTCTGTGTTACTGTTTGAGTTTCAGAAGGGTACCACAAGGCATCAGGGTCTTTGAAAGTCACTTACGGCAACAGTTGCATCTTCCCAGCCTTGGTAGCCCCCTTTCACCGTTCTCTAGCCTCTGGACACACTGTGGCACACCACTTTGTAGAATGACTTCTGACATTAAATCCAGTCATGGCCTTAGTGACATGAGGCACCTAATTTTTTTTTACAGTCTCTTGAACTGGACATACTTATATCTTTTGCCTAATTTTTTTTCTTGGTGTATCTTGAAAAATACTACATTTTTTTCCTACTAAAAGGTTGTCAGTAAGAGAATTGGTTCATCTTGCTTAAGTACTTTGTTCTTTTAACATTCCTTCTTAAATTGTTTTGTTGTCATTCATACGTATTTAATTATCTGGATAATATAGAAAGTATATTTTTAATTGTTTTTTTTAATTATACTTTAAGTTCTAAGGTACATGTGCACAATGTGCAGGTTTGTTACACAGGTAAACGTGTGCCACATTGGTTTGCTGCACCCATTAACTCATCATGTAAATTGGGTATTTCTCCTAATGCTATTCCTCCCCCAGGAAGGAAGAGCATGGAATGTTCTTCCATTTGTTTGTGTTCTCTTTTATTTCGTTGAACAGTGGTTTGTAGTTCTCCTGGAAGAGGTCTTTCACATCCCTTGTAAATTGGATTCCTAGGTATTTTATTCTCTTTTGTAGCAATTGTGAATGGGAGTTCACTCATGATTTGGCTCTCTGTCTGTTATTGGTGTATAGGAATGCTTGTGATTTTTGCACATTGATTTTGTATCCTGAGACTTTGCTGAAGTTGCTTATCAGCTTAAGGAGATTTTGGGCTGAGACGATGGGGTTTTCTAAGTACACAATCATGTCATCTGGAAACAGGGACAATTTGACTTCCTCTTTTCCTAATTGAATACCCTTTATTTCTTTCTCTTGCCTGATTGCCCTGGCCAGAACTTCTAACACTATGTTGAATAGGAATGGTGAAAGAGGGCATCCCTGTCTTGTGCCAGTTTTCAAAGGGAATGCTTCCAGTTTTTGCCCATTCAGTATGATATTGGCTGTGGGTTTGTCATAAATAGCTTTTATTATTTTGAGATGCGTTCCATCAATACCTAGTTTATTGAGAGTTTTTAGCATGAAGGGCTGTTGAATTTTGTCAAAGGCCTTTTCTGCATCTATTGAGATAATCATGTGGTTTTTGTCATTGGTTCTGTTTATGTGATGGATTACGTTTATTGATTTGCATATGTTGAACCAGCCTTGCATCCCAGGGATGAAGCCGACTTGTTCGTGGTGGATAAGCTTTTTGATGTGCTGCTGGATTTGGTTTGCCAGTATTTTATTGAGGATTTTTGCATCGATGTTCATCAGGGATATTCGTCTAAAATTCTCTCTTTTTGTTGTGTCTTTGCCAGGCTTTGGTATCAGGATGATGCTGGCCTCATAAAATGAGTTAGGGATGATTCCCTATAGAGAGTATTTTCAAAGCAAAAGAAATTCCTTCATATGGCTGACTTTCTATGCAAGAGGCATAAGGATTTATTTTGCCTTATTCAACCCAGAACATAGTACAGGTAGATGTATAGGGTACCTCATGGTCTGCTGAACATGATACATGAATAGAGTAGAGCAATGAAGATACTTGTGATTTCTCCCAACCCCCCAAGTTGAAACTTAAATAAAATTTCTGTTCAGTTAAGGATCTGATATAAATCCACTAGGCAAGGAAACCTGTTAACCACCGTGTAGCAACTTCCCTCCCTCCTTTAGTTTGCTAGTTACTTACTTCTCTTTCTCCCTTTTTCCTTTCATAAGATCATACTCTGGTATGTGCTAGGCACAGGAATAAGAAACCAGATAGTGCCCTCTCTTATGGAGCTCATAGTCAAGAGACTCTACTTACTGAATTCCAACACAGAACACAAAAACCATATTCCAAAAAGACCAACTAATTTAGCTTTAGTGAATTCTTTCAATGTGTTCCATTTCTACTTAAACATAGTACCTTGTTAGTTCATTTCAAAGGGATGGGCTTGGAGCAGGGCAACCTTCCTACATCTAAATTACCTGACAAATAAAACTTTACTTATGAAAACAGTATGCTTAGAGGGCTTAATAAAGATACTTTGCTGATTGTCCTGTAGATTTTAAGTAAACTATTTCTATTAATGACTTATTACATAGTCCTGTGGTAAGACGCTTTCTTTCTCAGCTTCAGTTTTCCTTTAGGTAAAATGAAGAAATTGAATTCCATTAGCATTTCCCAAACAAGACCATTTTGTAAAACAGTGTCTGCATTCTCTGCCCTGGATAATAGGAGTGAGGAAGTGGAGGAGAGAGTTTCATTCACGCTCTCAGAAGAGGCATGAATAAAGAGAGGATAGGTAGATGTCGTAAAACCCAGATTGGGAGTAATGGGATAGATGATCTCTAAGATGTTCAGCTCCAAAGCTCTATTTTATTACTTTATTTCATTAAATTTAAACTTACTTAATTTTATATATTATATTAATTCCTCTTATAGAACCGAAGCGATATTTAATATATAACATGTTATTTCTAGTTTTGAAGCCTAATTTTATTAGGCCATACCTAATTACATGGACAAAAGGAAATTAGATTTCTGGAGCTTTGGGTTTATACATTTATGCATGAGGAATTCTTAGATATTTGGGTAATTTTATAGTCTGGAGAAAGATAGAAGGAAATGTAATAAAAAAGCAAAGTTCTGAAAGTTGAGAAGGTGAAAAATGCATCCTTCTCAACAAATGGTGCAGGAACAGCTAGATATCCATATGAAGAAAATGAATCTAGACACAGATTTACACAAAATTTAACTCAAAATGGATCACAGACCAAAATGTAAAACACAAAGCTAAAAAACTCCTAGAAGATAACGTAGGAGAAAATCTAGATGACCATGGGTTTGCTGATGGCTTTTTTTTTTTTTTTTTTTTTTGTGAGACAGAGTCTTGCTCTGTTGCCCAGGCTGGAGTGCAGTGGCGCTATCTTGGCTCACTGCAAGCTCCACCTCCTGGGTTCACACCATTCTTCTGCCTCAGCCTCCCAAGTAGCTGGGACTACAGGTGCCTGCCACCACGCCCAGCTAATTTTTTGTATTTTTAGTAGAGACAGGGTTTCACCATGTTAGTCAGGATGGTCTCCATCTCCTAACCTCGTGATCTGCCCACCTTGGCCTCCCAAAGTGCTAGGATTACAGGCGTGAGCCACTGTGCCTGGCTGACTTTTTTGATACATCACGAAAAGCATGATTTCTGAAAGAGTTGATAAGCTGGACTTCATTAAAATTAAAAACTTTAGCTACTCTATGGCTTGTCAAGAGAATGAAAAGACAAGCCACAGAGTAGGAGAAAACATTTGCAAAAGACACCTCTGACAAAGGACAGCTATCCAAAATAACAAAGACCTCTTAAAACTGAACAATAAGAAAACAATCTGATTTTAAAATGGGCCAAAGATCTTAACAGACATCTCACCAAAGAAGATATACATACAGATGGCATATAAGTTCATGAAAAGATGTGCCACATCATGTGTCATCAGGGAAATACAAATTAAAACAACAAAGATACACTACTCACCAACTATATGACATTCTGGGAAAGGCAAAATGATGGAGGCAGTAAAAAAATAAGTGGTTGTGGCCAGGCACAGTGGCTCACACCTGTAATCTCAGCACTTTGGGAGGCTGAGGCAGGCAGATCACCAGAGGTCAGGAGTTCGAGACCAGCCTGGCCAACATGGTGAAACCCCATCTGTACTAAAAATACAAAAATTTGATGGGGTGTGGTGGCAGGTGCCTGTAGCCCCAACTACTTGGGAGGCTGAGGCAGGAGAATCGCTTGAAGCTGGGAGGTGGAAGTTGCAGTGAGCCGAGATCACACCATTGCACTCCAGCCTGGGGGACAAGAGTGAGACTGGTCTTGAAAAAAAAAAAAAAGTGGTTGCCAGGGGTTGAAGGAGGGAGAGATAAAAAGACAGAGTACAGAAGTTTTTTAGGGCAGTAAAAATACTCTGTATGATAGTCTAATGGTGGACACATGTCATATACTTGTCCAAACCCATGGAATGTACAATACCAAGAGTGAATTCCAATGTAAGCTGTGAACTTTGGGTGATAACGATGTCAGTGTAGGTTCATTAATTGTAACAAATGTACCTGTATTAGTCCATCCTCACATTGCTATAAAGAGCTACCTGAGACTGGGTAATTTATGAACAAAAGAGGTTTAATTAACTTACAGTTCTGCAGGCTGTATAGGAAGCTTGACTGGGAGGCCTCAGGAAACTTAAAATCATGGCGGGCGGGGAAGTAAGCATGTCTTACCATGGCAGAGCAGGAGACAGAGACTGCTAAGGGGGAAAGTGCTACACACTTTTAAACAACCAGGTCTCATGAGAATTCTGTCATGAGGCAGCACTAGGAGGACGGTGCTAACCATTAGAAACTGCCCCCATTATCCAGTCACCTCCCACCAGGCCCCTCCTCCAACAACGTGGGGATTACAATTTGACATGAGATTTGGGTGGGGACACAGAGCCAAACCATATCAGTACCCCTCTGGTGGGGGATGTTAATAATTGGGGGTTATGTATGTGTGGGGCAGGGAGTATATGGTATATCTCTTTACCTTCCTCTGGATTTTGCTGTGAACCTAAATCTTCTCTAAAAAATTCTTTTAAAAATCATTCTCAGTCCTACAGCTTTCTAAATTGAATTACAATAATTTTTATTACTAAAATATTTGTGTGTTTTCTTTTCTTATAATTTAAGAGTTATTTTGTGACATGAAAATTAATATATTTTTTGGGAACAATTTAAGTCATTATCACTTCAAGTATTACCTTCCCCAACGAGTCTTTATATTTTCTCCTTTCAAACTCCTAAGAAGATATATTTTGAATCTTCTCATTTATCCTCCATGTCTCTATACCTTATATACTTTCTATTTCTTTATGCCTGTGAGCATCTTATGTAATTTTCTTTCTTTTTGAGATGGAGTCTTGCTCTGTCATCCAGGCTGGAGTGCAGTGGCGCGATCTTGGCTCACTGCAAGCTCCGCCTCCCAGGTTCATGCCATTCTCCTGCCTCAGCCTCCTGAGCAGCTTGGACCACAGGCGCCCGCCACCACGCCCGGCTAATTTTTTGTATTTTTAGTAGAGACGGGGTTTCACCATGCTAGCCAGGATGGTCTCGATCTCCTGACCTTGTGATCCGCCCACCTCAGCCTCCCAAAGTGCTGGGATTACAGCCGTGAGTAATTTTCTTAGATATATCTTTTAGTTCACTAATTCTTCAACTGTGTTTTATCTGCCATATAACTTATGTTTTAAGTTTTTTATTTATAATGACCTTTTTCTTTTATAGATGTTCTATTTGGTGCTTTTAAAAATCTGCCTTTTTCTAGTGTCTTATATTTTTTCATATTTCTTATTTATCTTTTATGTCTCTAATCATTAAAATATTTTTAATAATATCTTTGAGATTCTTCTGTTATTTTTAATTATTGGTGTGTACAAGTCTTCCTGTTTGCAGTGGCTACCAGCTAATGCTCCTTCATTGTAAATCTTCCTTTTTAATGTGGTTCATACATTTTAAATTGTGAGCCCCTCTTTAGTGGAGGCTGTATTTTTCTGATGAACTTGTGGAATTCTTCCTACAGAGCTCTTTTGCATTTGCTTCTGTTCTGAGCCTCAAGGGTTTCACAGAACAGTTTCTGGTTGTTACCTTAATTTATCATCTAGGATGTACGTACCATGCAGGGAGTATATATTATTATTAGGACTTTATACCCTTTTGTACTCCAAGTTTAGGTTTTTCTGTTTCTCATGGAATAATTTTTGGTTTTGGACCAGTGATCTAGGCAAAGACATTTTTTTGTGTTGGTAGGTTAAGTTCTTCTAGTCTTCCTTTCTTGGAATTAGCTGTTCTTCTAGATTCCTTTCTCTATACCAGTGTGCTAGATCCCTTGGCTTTGTGCCCACATGGATATTAAAACCCTGACTTTGCCATGACAGCCTATATCTGTATGTAGGGGTTTCTGGATTACCAAAGCATCACCTTGCATACTTACAACTCTGACTATGGGTTTTCTGTCTTATTTTTGATGTCTGACAATTTCCTTATCTTTCTTTTGAACTTCAGCTGTATGTTAACTTTTTTTTTATTGATGCTATATATTTTTCAAACATTTCATATTAGTTCATTCCACAATGTTTTTAAGAATCACTTAAGTTTTTTTCTTTTGAAAGTATCATAAACTTTTAGAGATATTGGAACTACAATACAAAGAACTTATTTTCCTGAATGATTTTAGAATAATTTGCCAAACTGATGCTCTATCATCTCATTACCATAGTATATCGTTCTTACAATCAGGGACGTTCTCCTGTAAAACCATAACACAGCAATCAAAATCAGGAAGTTAACATTGGTACATAACTGGAATGTTCAGGACTCATTCAGTTTCACAAATTGTCCCATTAAAGTATTTTTATAACAAAAGGATCTAGTTTAGAATCCTATGTTTGTATTTAGTTGTCATAGCTCTTTAATCTCTTTCAGTCTGGAAGACTTTCCTAGTCTTTGGTTGATTTTTATAACTTTGACACTCTTGAAGATTACAGACCATTATTTTGTAGAACGTTCCTCAGTTTCTGTTTGTACAGTGTTTCCTCATGGTTAGATTCAGTTTATGTATCTCTGGAAGGAATATCACAGAGGTAATGCCATATTCTTCTTATTGAATCCTATCAGATAGTTCAATTTGTTTTATTATTGGCGATGTTCACTCTGATAATTTGACTGAGGTAGTATCTGACAAGTTTCTCCACTGTAAAGTTAATCTTTTCTCCTTTGTAATCAGCGTGTTTTGTGAAGAGAACTTTGAAACTGTGTAAATATGTCATTTCTCACCAAACTTTTAATATATTTATTTATATCAATATAGACTCTTAGTTTCCTGTTTTGTACAATGGATTAAAATATTTGACTATCATTTATTTTTATCAAATTATTCTTGGTTTGGCCAGTGGGAGTCCATTCAAGCTGGTTGCTGAGTATTTTTTGACATGTCTTCATCATTCTTTCAGCATTTTTCTGCTTTCAGATAAAAATAAAATGTACCAGGATCACCTCATACTTTACCTGATCTTGCCCTGGAAAAAACCATTTCTCCATGTTACCCTGGTTCCTGTTAGTAGAAAAAGGTATATAGAAACCAAGATCTGAGTGCTATTACAATTATTACTGTTGGAGTGTCATTGTTCTCACACCCCCTCAGTGGACAGAGCTAGGAAATATATGTATATATTTACATACATATACACATACACACATATACTTACAGTTATATGTATTTTTATATCAATCTATGTATGTATATTGAAAACCATTAATTTGCACTGCTGCAAATTACAATCCCAAACTACAAGGATTATTTTAGTTTATTTCCTTTCTGTATTTATACTTTTCTTATCTTTCAATGAGAAATCTGACTTTCATTATCACTAAGACGTTGACTTATTTCATAAAACACCCTGTTACATAACCAGTCCACCATTCTGCTGCCCCCTCTTTCCTTATGTGGATGTCCTCCTTTTCCTGCTTGGATTCTGACACCTTCAGCTGGGTTGCCCTTTTGCAGGGTCACCCTCCTCACCTTACTTAGTTTCTGACTCCCCACAGTAGACTGCCCTCCCTTACATGGGAAAATCCTCTTTTCTCCATTCAGGCCTGTTATTCTGTTCCGGAATGCTCTAGACACAACCCCCTCACCACTTCCTCACATACCTTATTGTACCTAACCTAATGGACTTCAGAGCTGAACTGTTTAAGAAGAGGAAGGGGTTAAATGTTTTAAGCACAGTATTTGGGGGACTTTATTCCCAACTAAAATAAATTCAATAAATGGAAAATTAATGGGAAAATAAGATTTTTTTCTCTAAAACGGTGTGCTTTTCAGTCAGCTCTTCTTATAATTTTCCATAAAGTGAAGGATAACTATAATAGGAAAACATTTGCATTTTATTTTTGAAGCTGCCTTCTATAGTTAATGCATTAGCATCAGTATAGTTTTGTTCTGATATTAGAAGTATGCCTATATGTGATATTAACCAATTTTTAAATAATTAAAATATTATATAGCAACTATAAAAATACTGCATGTCAATCCAATTATATTTTCAAATTCATCTATGTGTCAGAAATGCAGCTATGTGGGAGTTTATTAGTTGGGCAGTGCTCTAGAGGTATTGATAAAATATAGCTGTGGACTGTAATTGAGAAAGAATAAAATGCAGAGGTAATAAGGTGTGTGAAGAACGGTGGCCTGAAATAATGTGGTAAATTTGCTCTAGATGTAGTTTTATCTTTGACTAATGGTAGCAGATAATAAATTCAGGATTAGAGTAATACATTATCTTCTGAATTTTGTCTTTTCATTTTTTTCCTCTTATTTTTCTAGATGACCTCAAAACATTTCCCTTTGCTTTTGTGCTGAATGCCTTAAAAAGTACTCTGATCTCATCCAGGCTCGTGTCTTTAAAATGGTATCTACATACAGAAGACTTCTAAATGTACATCTCCTAACCCCTAATCCATCCTACATTAACTATTTGCCGTCTCTGCTTGGATCTCTAAAAGACACCTCAAACTTGACATGTTTAAAATTAAGTTTCTAAAATCCCGCCTCCTGAAAACTGGCTTATTTAATCTTTTCCATCCTTGTTAATGACAACTCTCTTTTTCCAGTTACTGGTTTTTTTTTTTTTTTTTTTTGGCTTTCCCTCAGAGTGTATCTAGCATCCAACCACTTCTTATTTCATCCACTACTAACACCCTAGTCCTCCTTCATCATCCTCTTTCATCTGGATTATTGCAGTAGCTTATTAAGTGGTTTCTCTTGCCACAAACTCTGTTCCCTTCTAATGTGAATGTAATAGAGTGAGTCTTTAAAAAGCTAAGTCAGGGCCTGGCGCGGTGGCTCACGCCTCTAATCCCAGCACTTTGGGAGGCTGAGGCAGGCAGATCACGAGGTCAAGAGATCGAGACCATCCTGGCTAACATGGTGAAACCCTGTCTCTACTAAAAATATAAAAATTAGCCAGGCGTGGTGGCACACACCTGTAGTCCCAGCTACTCGGGAGGCTGAGGCAGGAGAATTGCTTGAACCTGGGAGGCAGAGGTTGCAGTGAGCTGAGATCGCGCCACTGCACTCCAACCTGGTGACAGAGCAAGACTCCATCTCAAAAAAAAAAAAAAAAAAAAAAAGCTAAGTCAGGCTTTGTCACATTCGTCCTCAGAACTCTGTAGTGGCTTTCCGTCTCATTAGTTGTAAAAACCAAATCCATATCACACATAACGAGGTCTACAATGATTTGGGTCCCCTTGCCTTCCCTTGCCCCTCTCTGAACTCTGCTCTTCTTCACCTTGCTTATTGTCTTTCAGCCACATGGACTTCCTTGCTATTCTTTAAACACACTAGGCCTTATTCCACATTAGGGAACTTGCCGAAATATTCTTTCTTACTTCTATCCAGGTCTTTACTCAGAATTTGCTATCTCAGAAAGGAGTTTCCTGACTGTCCTGTGTAATCGTCTTCCCTGATTTATTGTTTTTCTTTAACACCTATCAATATCTAATATACTATATATTTTAACTTATATTGCTGATTTTCTTGCCCAGAATTTAAGCTGGGCAGGAGTTGTTGTTTTTTTTTGGTCCAGTGTTGTACCCCCAATGTCTATATCAATGCTTTACTTACAATAAGCATTCAACATTTATGGAAGAAATAAATCATATACAACCTATCCATTAAAATAAAATCAGCTCATTCATGGCAGTAGGCTAAAAAATTTATTTCATAGGAAATGTGTAGTAATTATTGTACTTTTGCTTAAAGTTTAAAAAATATAAGTAGGATTTAAGAAGATGAACACTCATACATGGCTGGTTGGCATTTAACTTGGTCAGCCACAATATATATATATATATTTTGACAGAGTCTCATTCTGTCACTCAGGCTGGAGTGCACTGGTGCAGTCTCAATTCACTGCAACCTCCACCCCCCGGGCTCAAGCAGTCATCCTGGCCTCAGCCTCCCGAGTAGCTGGGATCACAGGCACACACCAGCGTACCCAGCTAAGTTTCGCTTGTTTGTTTTCAGACTTTCACCATGTTGCCCAGGTTGGTTTTGAACTCCTGGACTCAAGCAATCCACCAGCCTCAGTCTCCTAAAGTGCTGGAATTACAGCCCTGGCTTTTGTAACAGTTTAAAAAAGCCTATAAAAATTAACAAATCTTAGAAATTCTGCTTCTTGGAACTTATCCTAATAAAAAGAATAACTATAAAAGTCTAGATACAAGCATGTTTATTTCAGAATATTTCATAATAGTAAAAAACTCAATTCAGTAAACCTATAAACATGAGTGATTAAGTAAGTTATGGTGAAGTTAAAAAATGGAATACTGTGTAGCCATTAAAAAGCTATATTGTACATTAATTTGTCACAGAAAAGTGTTTATTATATATTAAGTAAAATGGATTATAAAATAGACGTTTATTATCAGTTTCTACTGGCTCTTTTTTAAAGTATAAATGTATGTTTTTAAAAAACTGGTAGAGTGAGGCATGGTGGCTTACACCTGTAATCTCAGCACTATAAGAGGGCAAGGCCGGAGGATCTCTTGATCCCAGGAGTTCAAGACCAGCTTGGGCAACATAGTGGGACCCTGTCTCTAGAAAAAATTTTAAAAATTAGCCAGGTGTGGTGGCATGTTCCTATAGTACCCAGCTACTTAGGAGGCTGAGGTAGCAGGAGGATTGCTTGAGCCCAGGAAGTTAAGGCTGCAGTGAGCTGTGATCATCCTAGTGTATTCCAGCTTGGGTAACAGTGTGACTCTATCTTAAAAACAAACAAACAAACAAACAAAACCTGGTAGTACCAAAGTGTTAATGACTGTTATCTGTGGATTGTGAGATGATCTGTTTGTTTAAAACAGTTGTTATGCTTGTTCTTTAAAAACTTTTCCTCAGTGAAGGGCTAATATGAAGTAACAAACTCCCCTAGACTGCTCTCTCTATCTCTCTTGCTTTATTTTTGTCTTAGTGGTTATCACTCTCTAACATGCATACCTTTTACGTATATTTGTCAGTCTATCACCACCCCCACTAGAAAGTAAGTTTCTTAAGGGCAGGGACTTTGTTTTGTTCACTGCTATATTCCAGGAGTCTAGGAAAGTATCTAGCATATAGTAGGTGCCATAAATGTGTGTTGAATAAATCAATAATGGTACATAGAAGATACATGCCACATTTTATAGCACGCACTTTTGATATCAGAGGAATTTGTGTAGATAATTAAAGTATTTTAATGAGATTTTTCCCCCTTATTTTTCAAGGTTTCTAAATACTCTTTACAGAAGAAAGTGAGTGAAATGGTAAGGAAATTACAAAACATATTTTCCCCCATCTGGATTAGTACTTAGCGGGATTGGTGTTTTTGTGAATAAAATGTGACATTTATAGTGAAAAAATTAATTGTTGAAACTGAATATTACTGTCTCCAGTAATATTAAAGGGGATATTTGCAATTTCACATGTTGCATAAATGAATTATTTCACAAATTTATTTCGAGATTACATAGTACTTATACAGGTTGAGCATTCCAAATCTGAAAACTCAAAATCTGAAATGCTTCAAAATTGGAAACTTTTTGAGTGTCAACATGATGCTCTAAGAAAATGCTCATTGGAGGATTTTGGACTTTAGATTTTTGAATTTGAGATGCTTAACCCGTAGGTATAATGCAAATATTCCAAAATCCCAAAATATCCCAAATATGAAACACTTCTGGTCCCAGCATTTCTGATTAGAGATATTCAACCTATATATTTAAAATAAATTTTACACAGTTCCCAAATTATTGTTAGGGTCTTATAGTAAAAACAAATAACAAAACTCTAAAACCTCTTATTTTAATGGTATCTTTTCTAGATATTTATGTAAACATGTAATTATTAATTATAGCCTGAAAAAATTGAAATGTATGAAGTAGTATTTAGGATATAATATTTATCCCTTATCAGTGTACACTTGGGATATGGTACTGATCCTATATTGTTCAACAAATATTTATTTACTGTGCATTCCTCTTTTATAGTCTGTTAAAAACTAATGTTTTTGCTTTTTACAGCATAACATTTTAGGGAATATTTACTTTGATATTTTTCCCTTCTAGCTCTATTTTATTCAGAAGGATTTTTTTTTCTGTGTTTTTGGTTGAGCAAAATTTTCCTATATCCACTCAAATTGTCAAAGGGCTTTTTGGGTGGGGCTATGCTATTCAGTCTTCATTCTTTGGAGCAGACTGTAAAGCAAGTAAAATTAATTTTTGAGTAAGGCTTATATATTATATACATGAGAAGTAAGAAATGAACTATCACCCCTTCTGACATTACATAGAAAAACATAAAGTATTTTGCTTCTTGAAATTGTTTGGTGTGTTAGAAAATAAGAGTCATAGAGAGACTGCTAAGCTTGATTGAATAAAAGATGTGAAAATTCTGTTGCTATTCAACTGGAAAGAATAAAAATAATATTGTCAGACTATTTTAAACCATGATTTTAATTAAGAAGCTGAAAAACTAGATTCTGGTTTAGCTTTAAGTACCATGACATTTGTACTGAAAGTCATCTTCAACGCTACAGTGGTTTTACACAAAATATAGTGAAATTGAATAATGTGCCCTTTGACCTGGGAGATAAGGCTACAAGTTAAAGATCAAAGGCAACATAAAATGTGTTTTATTTTATTCCACTTTCAAATTTCATCAAACAGATACTTACAATCTTTAAAAAAAAAACCATGGAAACATGTATATACTTATTCTAGTTTTTGGTCACTTCTAAGCTTTTTGTTATTGTGAATTACAACATTTATACTTACTAAAATGATATTTCAGTTATAGTCATAATATTTTTTCTGACAGTTTAAAGCATTGCATCACTTTTAATTTAAAAAGTTTTATATGTTGATATATATATTTAATATTTTATATTCATTCGGCAGAACATTTATATTTTGGATTTAAAAGTTAGAAGTATCCCTTTTTCTAAGCATTCTTACTTATATTCATTTTACATTATTCCTGTTACATTATTATTATATAATTCAGATGACTTGTTCTCTATTCAAAGTGCGGTATAGTATTCAGTAATTCAGTTAATCTTATTTTATTCCAAGCAGTACATTATTCTTTTATGTTATTTGGTTCTATGGGCAAGACAGGAAACAAGATAGCCACTAGTGTGAAGGCACGACTTTGGGGAGCAATAAAGTTAGGGTCCTAAAAGAAATAACTTGAAAAATACTATTAAGAAAATTTCAAGTTTATGAGCTCCTATAGGTAAGTCCTTAACTACTAGTAAGTTTCTGTCTTCTGTGATTCAGTAAGCTGATTTTCTTTTAGAGGTGGTGATAGGTTCTGAGATAAATTAACATAATCACAAATCAAACGATTTTTCCATCCCTAAAAGTACCTCCCCTTTGAAAAAATCACGATCATTACCAATTAAAAGGATGCAATAAAAACATGTGAGAGAGAAATCTTAGGACATTACATTCACCATCATTGTGATCTGGTCATTGATACAAATTTTTCCTGCTGTGTTTAGTGATTACTACATAGATGACCATGTTGGGTAATAATTGAATTTATCGGTGTCTGTGTTGTAAAACTGAATAGCTAATATAGCTTAATGAAGGAAGTAAACTTATCAAACCATTGTCATATTGTTTTTCTCTTCTGTATATCATTTTCCTCTAAATAAAAGATTTACAAGAAAGCTTTTTTCTTTATGAAGTTAAAGCAATTTCAATATTGAAAGTTTTGATAGATTAAGAATAACCACATACTTTCTTTCCCAGTAGAATATTTTTAAACTGAAGACTTATCTGGAAGTAACTTCATAATCATAAATATTATGTATATATGTACACACATATATTAGCAGCATGACTTTAGGTTTTTAAAGTAATCTATGCCTCATATTTGCAACTGAAAAGGTAAGGATATCTTAAGAAAGATGCCGTAGGTTTTTGAAAATTGAGTTTTATAACTCCATTGATTTAGTTTGGGTTCATATTGAAGAAATTAGAAGATTAGTTACAAAATTGGAAATGAGTGTGTTAAATTTATATTTTGATTGTTATCTTTTCCTCTAAAGTTTACTCTTAACAAACTGATTGTTTTAAGGGAAACTAATTTTATCTCCAGAAGTTTTCAAATCAGTCTCCTTAAGTAAATAGGAAAAGGGAGAAATGTGAAGCTGTGCATTTTATCAGTAAATATATTTCTAAAAAGTTGTGTGTAAATATTTTTACATTATTCCCATTTTAAATGCTTCAAGGCTTTAAAGTAAGCTTTTAGACTACACACATACATATAATTATGGATATGCTATTTTTCCGCTAATCTTGACTTTAATAGATTAGATTTGTTTAAAATGAGGTGTACATGTGTTTAGGAAGCAATGAATGCTGACATTTTTTGTAGACTGTCTTTGCATTTGATAGTAAAACTACGTAAAAGAAAAAATAATTTGAGTCGATTCATGCAGATAGAAAAACCAAACAATATGTACTTAACTATTTCTTAATCATCTCAATAAAATAGCCTTATAATACATTAAAGTTTTAATAGTAAAAATCAATTTATTTGTATTCTTTAAAATATTCTTACATCTCTAAAGTGTTATTACCACTTACTTTTTGTTGTTGCTTTTCAGAGAATTTAAACCATTTGTTGATAGTCATGAAATTAGTGGCAAACTGGACAATGGACCTCTTCATCTCATTTTCAAAACTAAATCAGGGTAGTAAACTACGTTCATATAGGCATATATGGGCTAATAAGCTGTAGGTGCCTATGTGATTTAGAAGTCTTAATGTTATATATCATGGCCATTGAATAGGCTAATGTGTTTGAAAATCAGAATTATGTCATGCAAACAAATGCAATGAAACTGCATTTTCATTAAATTCAATTTTTGCCCCAAAGAATGTTGGAAGAGTGTATCAGAAATTACTCTAATGTATATAAAGCTCTATGCATGAAATCTCCTTTGATCTTTGCTACATTTTTAGTTAACAGAATTGTTAACCTTTGTAGGCATTGACTACCTATTTTATTCATCACTTTTTAGCTGAAAGGTTAAGAAAGCTTTTGTGGGATCATGTATTATGCAGTAGAGAGTATTCTAATGAAGGCTACATGAATATTGATTAGAATCAAAAATCAAAACTTCCTTGAATTGGCCGGGCACAGTGGCTCACACCTGTAATCCTAGCACTTTGGGAGGCCAAGGCAGGTGGATTGCCTGGGTTCAGGAGTTCGAGGCCAGCCTGGGCAACACAGTGAAACCCCGTCTCTATTAAAATACAAAAAATTAGCTGGGTGTGGTGGCATGCACCTGTAGTCCTAGCTACTCGGGAGGCTGAGGCAGGAGAATTGCCTGAACCCGGGAGGTGGAGGTTGCAGTGAGCCGAGATCGTGCCACAACACTCCACCCTGGGTGACAGAGAGAGACTCCATCTCCAAAAAAATAAATAAAAAATAAAAACTTCCTTGAATTCAAAAAATGCCATTAACCCAGTTTTCAGTGAAATTGTGTTAGGTTTCTAGACATCTGCTGAGAGCTAATATAATTCTCTCAATCAGAAATTAAGGGGTATTTTAGAAGAAAGCAATATGGTTCATTATTGCTCACCATTACTAATAATAGTAACTACCCAGGTAGGCATAAGCTCTCCAGGACTAAGTACATTTATCAACTTGTTTGCATTTATAACTGCTGCACAATTAAATAAGTAGTGAAAAGCCTGATGACATACATGAGAAATTTTCAACTGATATATCATAATTATTACCAATAATATATCATGTTTAAAATCATTAAAAAATAGCTTTGAAAAAGTTAAGACTGTCATCAGACTTGCCAAGATAATATAGTTAGGTACAACTTAAATTGTAATGTGTGTTCTTCATGTGTGTGTCTGTGTGTGTGTGTATATATGTTTTTTTTTTTTTTTTTTTTGTGACGGAGCCTTGCTCTGTCACCCAGGCTAGAGTGCAGTGGTGTGATCTCAGCTCACTGCAACCTCTGCCTCCTGGATTTAAGTGATTCTCCTGCCTCAGCCTCCCCAGTAGCCGAGATTACAGGTGTGTGCCACCATGCCTGGCTAATTTTTGTATTTTTAGTAGAGACAGGTTTCACCATGTTGGCCAGGCTGGTCTCGAACTCCTGGCCTTGTGATCCGTCCACCTTGGACTCCCAAAGTGCTGGGATTACAGATGTGAGCCACCATAACCCGGCCCTTCGTGAATATTTTTTAAAAGGCCATGCTTATTCTAAATAAAAGTTAATTAAAACTACCAGTTAAGGAATAATAACAATCATTTTATTGTGATTTTTATATGATGGGCTTTGTTTTTTAGTGCTTTATTTATATTAATTCATTTTATCCTCACAGCAACCCTATGAGTGAAATACTA